>NC_051411.1:28359095-28366595 GCF_015228065.2 Penaeus monodon
TTCTATTTTATCTGTTTTTCTTCTTTACTCCATTTTATTATTCCTCTTTCTCGTCCTATTCTTCCTCTGATAATAGTTATCTTATTGTCTTATAGTTGTGTTATAAACAAGCAAACAAACACATACACACAAACACACACACGCGCGCACGCACTCACAAACACACACTCACAAACACTCACACACACACACACATAAGCAAACAAACAAACAGACACACATACAAAACAAATATACACACACAATCAAACACACACACACACACAATCAAACACACACACACAGAAGACACCTTACGCACACGCAACGACCCACAAATAAAAGAGGACGAGTCAGACTGAACAAAGACGATAACAAGAAAATAAATGATGATCAATTGATCGCTTAAGGATTCTTCTCCTTTGCTCTCAAATCGAGAAAAAAAATTCCCAGAATGTCTCCTTTCGTATCGTTCGCATTATTGTTTTTATTTCTTTATTATTGTTGTTGTTATTATTATTATTATTGTTATTATTATTATTATTATTATCATTATTATTATTATTATTATTATTGTTTTATTATTATTATTATTATTATTATTATTATTATTATTATTATTATTGTTACTATTATTGTTATCATTATCATTCTATTATTGTATTCTTATTCTTATTCGCCTTCTTCTTCTTGTTTTTCTGCTGCTTCTTCTATCTCCTGTCCTTTTGGCTCTTTTTCTCTTTTTTCCACCATTCTTCTTCTGGATTATCATCCTATAATTCCCCTCATCTCCATAATTTCTTCGTTCTTTGATTATCCTTCCTCTCTCCTCTTCCTTTGTCTTCTTTTCCCCCTTCCTTCTTTCTCTTCCTCTTTCACTTCCTCTCTCTCTTGTTTTTGTTTTCCTTTTCTTATTCATTTCTACCTTCATAACTTTCTCCTTTTTTCCTCTTCCTCTTTCTTCCTCTTTCCTCCTTCTTTGCCTTCCTCGTTCCTCCTGTTTCTTCTCCTCCACACTTCTCTCTACATAATTTCCTCTCTCCTCCCTGCCTTTCTCTTTCATTCTCCTTTCCCCTTTCTCCTTCTCTAAACTGAGTCCCATTATCCCTCCTCCTTCTTCGTCTTTCTCTCTCCTCTCTCCTCTTTCATCCTTCCTCCTTCCTCTTACATTCTCCTTTCCTCTTTCTCTTTCTCTAAACTTAGTCATTTTATTCCTCTTTCTTCGTCTTTCTCTCTCCTCTTTCCTCTTTCATCCTTCCTCCTTCCTCCTTCTCCAATTATCGTCATTTTCTTTCTCCAGCTTCTCCGTCGCCCATAGCAACGGAACCCAACCATAAGATAAATAAGCCTATGCAGTTCCTGACACTCAGATATAATACAGTACGGTTGTTCGTTTAGGATTGTGTGTGTGTGTGTGTGTGTGTGTGTGTGTATGTGTGGTTGTGTGTGTATTTGTTTGTTTATTTTTTTTGCGTGCGTGCGTGTGTGTGTGTATGTGTGGTTGTGTGTGTATTTGTTTGTTTATTTTTTTTGCGTGCGTGCGTGCGCGCGCGCGCGCGTGTGTGTGTGTGTGTGTGTGTGTGTGTGTGTGTGTGTGTGTGTGTGTGTGTGTGTGTGTGTGTGTGTGTGTGTATTTGTGTAGGTGTGTGTGTGTACGAAACTTGACTTTCTAAGACCTCAGCTGATTACATATAGCTAGAAAATACCTAATGCAAAATAAAGTATGAATATAACAATCAGATGAATGACAGTTAAATACACAAAGCAAAAGTTTAAAGCCTACTTCAAAAGTAGATCGACGCTGCTTGCTTCCTAAGTAAAAGAGGCCACACTAAGCCTCCTACCGACCCCCTCCTTCATATTCTCTTCTTGTCTCCTCCCTCCTTTTTTTTCTTCCTTCGTCCTTCTTCCTTTTCCTTTTCTCCCTCGTCCTCTTCAACCTGGGATTTCTTCTCCTTCTCTATCTCCTATTTTTTTTCTCACCTCTCTTATTATTATTTCTTGCTTCACCCTTCTTCCTTCATCCTTCTTCCTTCTTCTTCTTTCCTTCCTACTTTGATTATCCTGATTATCCTTCCTCTCTCTTCTTCCTTTGTCTTCTTTTCCCCCTTTCTTCTTTCTCTTCCTCTTTCGCTTCTCTCTCTCTTGTTTTTGTTTTCCTTTTCTTATTCATTTCTACCTTCATAACTTTCTCCTTTTTTCCTCTTCCTCTTTGTTCCTCTTTCCTCTACTCTTCTTTCCTCCTTCTTTGTCTTCCTCGTTCCTCCTGTTTCTTCTCCTCCACATTCTCTCTACATAATTTCCTCTCTCCTCCCTGTCTTTCTCTTTCATCCTCCTTTCCCCTTTCTATTATTTCTTGCTTCACCCTTCTTCCTTCATCCTTCTTCCTTCTTCCTCTTTCCTTCCTACTTTGTCCCTACTTCTCCCTTCCTCCTCTCTCCTTCCTACTTTCACCTTGACCCTTCCTTCTACTTCCTTCTCTTACCTCCTTCCTCCTTTCATTCTCCTCCTTTCTCCCCCTCCTCCTTCCTCTTCCTCCTCTTCTTCCTCCTCCTCCTCCTCCTCCTCCTCCTCCTCCCTCCTTCCTCCTTCCTCCTCCTCCTCCTCCTCCTCCTTCCTCCTCCTCCTCCTCCTCCTCCTCCTCCTGTCCCCCGCTCTCCAAAACCCTGTTCTCACCTCTCCTTAATCACGGATACAGCATGACTCAGCAGTTTCATCAAGAGGCTGGTCACGTGTTCATTACTTCAGCACAAGTCTTAGAATAAGTAAGAGGAGGGAGAGTGTTAACGAAGGAAAGGAAGGGGGACAAAGGAAGAGAGAGGGAAAAAAAACAGAGAGGTTGGAAGACGTATGAGAAACAATAAGATTCGAAGATAATGAGCTGTGATTACTGATTATTTTGTCATCTGGGAGATAATGATGAGGAGAAAATGTGATGTAAATAATATCAAAAGATTGTCAAAATTATATTTTAAAAAAAAGTGATAGACGCCCAATGAATATGAATAATTAAGTAAACTAAGACGTAAAAACAAATATGTAAAATCTTGACATGTAACTATCATTATAATAAAAAGTGGGATTACCATAAGCTCCAGATATTAATGATTTCTTTGTTCTTAATTGTCACTTGCATTTTCTTTTCTTTTGCTAAAAAGAAATGTGAATAAAAACTGACAAATAAATTAATAAAAACTACCCCCATATTAAGAGTTCTATATACATATAGATAATTATTTTCTTATATTTTTTTTCTCTCTCTCTTTTGCATATTTCATGTACATAATATTAGATCATTTCCACTTCTTTTTCTTGATCCTCTTCTCCTTCCTCTTCTTTTTCATCTTCCTCCTCCTCCTCCTTTTCCTTTTTCACCTCCTCTCCTCATCTACGCTCTCTTCTTTCTTTTCTTCTTCTACTTGTTTACCTGCATTTTACCTGTTCTCCATTTCTTGTATATTTCCTCATTTTCGTTCTTTTTCTTCCCTCTCTCCTCTCTTTTCTTTCTACCCTTCTTTCGTGTTGTTCTTTTTCATCGGCTTTTCATCAATCGTCTATATCTCCAACTTTCTTTCATCTCCGAGTTTTTCTATGCTCATGTTTTTTTCATCTCCTTTTCTCTTCTTCCTTCCTCCATCTCCCTTTCTCTTTTCCTTCTTTGTGTCAGTTTCCTTCCCTTTTATCATTTGTTCTCCCGTTCTTATTCTCCACGTTTTCTTTGCCTCCTCCCCTTTTATTCTCACCTCCATCTTCCCATTTTCCCTCTTTCTAATTTTAACGAAATAAGAATAGAGATAAAAGGAATAAATGAATAAAGAGGAAATTGGTAGATAAGTGAAATGAACAAATGAAAGATATAGAAAAAAAAAACACAAATAAATCCTAAAATCAGAAATAACTAACTAACCGGCAACCTCGAGCTTAATTGAATGGTGCGATACAGATATAAAGAGCAGCCTTAATGATGGTTAATTACTCCTAATGAGGCCTAATGAGAAAGAAAGGATAATGTGTTTCCATGATGTGGTAATGACAATCATCTTATAAACTCATTATCGGATTCTACTTGATAGAGCGTATTGTAATTTTCATTATGAAGAGAGAGAAAGATCGAAAACTCACGGTTGATCAGCTGAGTAAATGATATTGAGGTGACGAGATGCTTCGGTGAGATTAGGATTGACAACGGAATTTCCCTACAAAGAACAACCCTTTTTCTGTTTGTGTATAGGTGTGTGTGGTTGTGTGTGTGTGTGTGTGTGTGTGTGTGTGTGTGTGTGTGTGTGTGTGTGTGTGTGTGTGTGTGTGTGTGTGTGTGTGTTTGTGTGTGTGTGTGTGTGTGTGGTTGTGTGTGTGTGTGTGTGTGTGTGTTAGTGTATTAATGCAAGTATGATGCATGTATGCATTTACGTGTGTACACATATGTACATGTATATCTTTATAAAGTGAGTCAAAGAGAGGTAGAGATACCGATAGATCGATACACAGAACATCCACCCCACTTGCTATCCACTCCACTCACTATCCAATCCACTCGCTCGTCACTTCATCATCCACCCAAACGCAGACATCTTACCGCCAGTCGCTCTCCTTCTTCAGTCCCTCAACATCCCAACCAGAGGACGAACTTGATAAATAAATAAACAAATAAAAAACAAATATAATTATACATATATATATATATATATATATATATATATATATATATATATATATATAGAGAGAGAGAGAGAGAGAGAGAGAGAGAGAGAGAGAGAGAGAGAGAGAGAGAGAGAGAGAGAGAGAGAGAGAGAGTGAGAGAGAGATGTTTTTTTTAAGAAATAATAGCAATAATGATGATAATAATTATAATAATAGTAACAATAATAATAATGATAATAATAATAATAATAATAATAATAATAATAATAATAATAATAGTAATAATAATAATAATAATAATAATAATAATAATAATAATAATAATAATAATAATAATAATAATAATAATAATAACAACAACAATAATAATAATAATAATAACAAATAATAATAATAATGATAATAAAAATAATAATAATAATAATAATAATAATAACAGTAATGATTTAAGGGAAAAAAATTTAAAAATATTTATAATGATAATCATGACAACAATAACCCAAAAAATGATATAGTAAAAAAATTTAAAATTTAAAGATAAATGATAAAAAATAATAAAAACAACAATAATGCCCAATAATTTATAAAAAACAACAACAATAATAATAACAGTAATGATAACAATAATAACAACACCAACTAAAATAACGACAATAAGTTCTCAATACCATTTGCGTCAATGTTATCCCTCTCCATTCCGACAGTCTTTTGGGATTCTGGTCCTCTATACTTTTTTTAATGAGCTTTAAATTTCCCCTTTAGAATTTTTGGGATTTTTTATCCTCCCTCTATAGAAAGGGTTAAAAAGGTTTAAAATTGCCTTTAGAAGTTGCCTGTTGGGCCCGGGTTTTAAAATTTTTTTCCAAATTTTTCTTTTAGGATTTTTTTTTCTCCTTTTTTCTATCTGCCTCTCGTCTTTTCTGTCTTTTCTTCTTCTATTTATCTATCTACAACACACACAAAAACAACACACCCCAAAAACACACACAAACACAAAACCCCACACACACACACAAAAAAAAAAAATATATATAAAATATATATATAAATTATATATATATTATATTTTATATATATCTTTTTTTTATTTTAAAATATATTTATACTTTTTTTTTTTTAAAAAAAAAAAAATAAAAAAAAAAACCACACACACAAAACAACAAAACACAAAACACAACCAACACACAACCCCACACAACAACACAAACAACACACACACACACACAAAAAAATATATATAATAGATGATAGATAGATAATAGATAGGAAGATAGATAGATAATGAAAATATAAAATGTATATTGTTAAACAAAAAAAAAACACAACAAACACACAACAAAAACCCAACATATTATATATATATATTAATATATATATATAATATTATTTATATATATAATTTTAAAAGATTTTAAAATATTATTATAAAAAAAAACTTTTTTTTATTTTACATTTTTAAAATTTTGGGGTGTGTGTTTTTTTGGGTGTTTTGTTGTATATAAATTTTTTCCAAAATTATATAAAATTATTTTAAAAATATATATAAAATAAAATATAATATATAAAATATAATATTATAAAAATATATTATATAATTTTTTGTGTGTTTGGGTCAGATAAATAAAAAGATAAGATATAAAGGGGGTGTGCGTGGGGCATCTAAGGTGGTGATTTAGATAAGGGATGTATGTATCTCTTCTTCATCCCCTCTCTTCCCTTTTCTCGCCCCATTTAAAAATAATAAGATTAAAAATATATATATTATAGATATTTTTATATTTTAAAATATATATATATATATATATTAGATAATCAAAAAAAATAATCAAATCGTCTCGTTTCTCTATCTCCCTCCCTCTCTTTCCTCCCAGCCCCCTTTTCCCCTAATCTCCTAAACCCCCAAATTTTTCCCCCCTTTTTTTCCCCTCTCCCTCTCAACTCCACCCCTCCCCCTCCTTCCCCTCTTTATATTTTTCCCTCTCTTCTTCCCCTCTCTCTTTTCTCTCCTCTCTCTCTTCTCTCTCCCTTAATCTTTTCTCTCTCTCTTCTCTCCTCTCTTCTTCCTCTTTTTCCTCTCTCCTCTCCCCTCTCTCTTTTTCTTTTTCTCTCTTCTTCTCTCTTTCTCCTCTTTCTCTCTTCTCTCTCTTCTCTCTCTTCCTTTCTTTTTTTCTCCTTTCCCTTCCCCTTTCTTCTGACTCTTTCTCTCTCTCCCCTCTCTCTCTCTCTCTTCTTTTTTTATTAAAAATATAAGAAAAATATATATGATAATTTTAATTTTATATAGAAAAATAAACTATAAAATATATAAAAATATATATATTACAACAAAACACACAACCCCACCCCACACACACTCCTCTCCCATTCTCTCTCTCCCCTTTTCTCTCTTTTCCTCTCTCCTCTCGCTCTCCTCTCTCTCCCCTCTCTCTCTCTCTCCTCTTCTCTCTTGCTCCCCTTTTCGCTTTCGCCCTCCTTCTCTTTCTCTCTCCTCTCTCTCATTGTAATATTTTACATGTATAATTTTATAAACACAAAACACACACATCACAAAAAACTTCTCTCCCCTCTCTCTCTCTCTCCCTCTCTCTCTTTTCTCTCTCTCTCTCTCTCTCTTTTCTCTCTCTCCTCTCTCTCCTATCTCTCTCTCTTTTCCCTTTTCCTCTCGCCCCTCCTCTCTCTTTCCCCTCTTCCCCTCTTCTCCTCCCCTCTCTCTTCTTCCCCTTCTCGCTCTCTCCCCCTCTCTCTCTCTCCTCTTTCCTCTCTCTCTTTTTCTCTTTCCTTTTCCCCTCCTTCTGTTTCTCCCCTTCTCTCCTCTCTCTCTTTTCTCTCCCCCCCTTTTCTCTCTCTCTCCCCTCTCTCTCTCTCTCCCTCTCTCTCTTC
>NC_051411.1:28381595-28384095 GCF_015228065.2 Penaeus monodon
TATGCACAGACTGGCATTATGGGGTTATGTACAGAATTATGGCGGATGTATTACACCTTATATACATACAATTGTTTCGTGGATATTTTTACATGGGTAAAATAAATGCCACTTAGAATTAGATTACATCTATTATATTTCACATTAAAGTATATATGTTTTATACATATAATTTCACATACAAAACATGTGTAGTTATTTTGAATTATGTTTTACACTTTAAGTCGAAATATATTTGGACTGTATGTCGCTAGTCTTGGATGTATTTTCAAACGCAAAATATGTTTTGTTACTAAAAGTTTTACTGAATGCATTGCAGTGTAAATTAAAGAGTATATTGGCTTTTATATTCACATGCTGAATACTTATGTTGAAAAAAAAAATTACATGAGTGTCTATGGTAATTTTTTGTATGTACTGCAGTCTTGTGGATATATTTTCATAGGCAAAAAATATATGTTGTTACTTTATATTGTTTTACACTTTGACCCAATTATACTTGGGCTTTTGCCTTGTGGATGTCACTTAATACGGTTGAAAATACATGTTACTTAAAATCATAATAGGTGCAATATAATTCTAAAGCGGGAATGGGTACTTGTATAAAAGCTGTGAATATACGTTTACACGTCAAAAACAAATATCGATACTTCGAAATACTTTAGATATATTGCAGTTGAATCAAAACATATGATAGGCTTTGTAAGTACCCTCATGAATATTCCTAGACACTTATGTTGTCATATTTAATGCTTTTTTATCTTTCTATCTCTTTTTCGTTACCACTTTCTTTCTTTTTTCTCCCGCCCCCTCTCTCCCTTTCCTCTTCTTCTCCCTATTTCTCTTATTTTCTCCATTTCCACGTCTGAGTTATATTCAACGTCTTCATTAATTAAAAAAATAAGAACATCGTAAAGTGTTGAATATTTTATCTTACTTTATCCTTCCTCTCCATCTCATCTGTTTCTCTTATCTTCATCTCCTCTTTATCCAGTTCCCTTCTAACGCCGTCTCCTTCCCCACCTTTATCGCCTTCACTCTTCCTCACCCCCTCCTCTCCCCTGTACCCACCCTACTCCAACCCTCAATTCCCCTCTCCCTCACCCCCACATCCACCCTTCCTTCCCCCTCTCCCTCACCCCCACATCCACCCTTCCTTCCCCCTCTCCCTCACCCCCACATCCAACCCTTCCTTCCCCCTCTCCCTCACCCCCACATCCACCCTTCCTTCCCCCTCTCCCTCACCCCCACTCCCCACCTTCCTTCCCTCCTCCTGTCCTCCTCTCCCTCACCCCCACCCCTCCCTCCTCCTGTCCTCCTCCTCCTCCGTACCTCGTACCCACCTTCCCCACCCCCACGCCCTCTCTGAACCTTAATTAAGAAAGATTATCACAAAATATTAAGAAAGAGTAGCCTTTGGCCCCTCGTCTTCCCCCCCCCCCATTACTCCCCCATCACTCTCCCCATCACTACCCCCCCCCCCAATCACCCCCTCCCCAAACACCCACGCGGAGAGCTAAGCGATGTCCGTTCAAGAAGGACGTATCCACCAGCAGAGACCTCTGATGGTTAAGGTTTGTTATTCATTGTCCATTTCTGTTCTGTGCTTTTTTATCTTTTTTTTTTCTTTATTCGGAGTTTTCTCTCTCTCTCTCTCTCTCTCTCTCTCTCTCTCTCTCTCTCTCTCTCTCTCTTTTCTCCTCTTCTTTTTCTCTCCTACTCTACTCATACTTCTCTCTCTTTTTCTTTCTCTCTCTCTCTCTCTCTTTCTCTCTCTCTCTCTCTCTCTCTCTCTCTCTCTCTCTCTCTCTCTCTCCTCTCTTTCTCTTCTCTCTTCTTCTTTCTCTCTCTCTCACTCTCTCTCTTTCTCTCTCTCTCTCTCTCTCTCTCTCTCCCCTCTCTCTCTCTCTTTCCTATCTCTCCCTCTCCTTCCCTCCCACACCCACTTTACATATTTTTGGAAAATTAGACGAACCTTAAAATAACCCGATACATGATAACGAAACACAAAATATTTCAACGACTTTTCCTTTAAAAAAAATAACAAAAAGAAAAGAAAAGAAAAGAGCAATAAAAGACTAGTCATAAAAGAACAGGAAGAAAGAGATAGCTGGAAGTTTTTGGTCTTAGGAGTTGAAGTTCCGAAATAACTGAGCCATGTAATGAACGGCTGGTAAATGAACAGGGCAGATAAAAGGACCGAGGAAGACAGCGATAAAGATATGTGATAGAGATATGAGATAGATTTGAGAGAGATATGAGATAAAGATTTGAGAGAGAGATATGAGATAAAGATTTGAGAGAGAGATGAGATAAGATTGAGAAAGATAAAGATAAAGATTGAGAGAAGATATAATAAGATTGAGTAGAGATCTGAGATAAGATTTAGAGAGATATGAATAAGATAGATGGGATAGAGATATGAGATAAAGGTATGGGATAGAGATATGAGACAAAGATATGAAATAGAGATATGATGAGATACATTTGCTTAAAGATC
>NC_051411.1:28396595-28399095 GCF_015228065.2 Penaeus monodon
CAAAATAGGAAAGAATAAACCACAGACAAATAACCACGAGGCCCTAATCCAGAGAGAGAAAGAGGAACAATAATGACTTCATCAGGAAGGAGAATTGGAGAGAAGTTTTGCTTTGGCGCGAGTTCAGAGCCCGGAGGACGAGGCGGCCGGACGCTCATGGAGAGGCGCACGAATGTATGAATATGTGTGTGCGTGTGTGTGTGTGTGTGTGTGTGTGTGTGTGTGTGTGTTTGTGTGTGTTTGTGTGTGTGTGTCTGGGTGTGGGTGTGGGTGTGGGTGTGTGTGTGAGTGTGTGTGTGTGTGTGTGTGTGTGGGTGTGTTTATCTGTCTGTATGTATTCACGAGTGTCTGTTTGTTCGAAACTGTTCATATGTGTGTGTATGTGACTTTGTGTATGAACGTGTGTATGTATACACGAGTGTGTGTTTGTTCGAAACTGTTCACATGTGTGTGTGTATGATTTTGTGTATGAGTGTATATGAGGCCTTGAGGACAGCCGGTGCAGCTGCATTCAAGCTGAAGCCAGATTTTATCACTTCAGGCCGAAAAAAGCAGGTACGGGCTGAGAGTGAAACCGCCTGCACACGCCTGAAGTTTTATGCAAATGAAATCACTCGAAACAATTGTGGAAGAAGAAAAAAAAGCAGCTTAATTCGGAATTTACTTTTTTTCTTTCTTTCTTTCTTTCTTTCTTTATATCTTTCTTTCTTCTTCCGCCTTCCCTTCTTAGAAAACGGACGTGTAATGCCTGATTTTTTGGCTCAAGACAGTGCTTTCCAACAGGCAAGTCGCGACCCCCGTGGGAATCGCGGTAGACTGGCAGGAGGGGAGGGGGAGGGGGAGGGGGGAGGGGGAGGCTCGCGAAGCTTTAGGTGGGGGGGGGGGATATCGTGGGAGTTGTAGGCGTTCGTCAGTGTTTTGAAGCCAATTTTTCACGGAATACTGTATTCAAATTAGGTAGATAAAGCTAGTAAAATCTATTATTATTTGTGTGTGTGTTTCTTTTCTTTCCTTCTTTTTTTCTTTCTTATTCTTCTTCATCTTTCTTCTTCATCTTTTTCTTCTTCTCTCTCTCTCTCTTTGCACACACACACACACACACACACACACACACACACACACATACACACACACACACACACATAATATAATATATATATATATATATATATATATATATATATAGTATATATATATATATGTATATAGTTAGATAAAATATGACTGGAATAGCTGGCGTCGATGAGTCGCGAATATATCGTAAGTTTGAGGAAAAAATCGCGAGCGTAAAAAAAAAAAAAAAAAAAAAAAAAAAAAAAAAAATCCCACTGGTCCCACTGGTTTAAAAGATGAAAAATGGATAACAGAGAATCAAACCCCCTTTGTAAACATAAACGCTAATTATGTGCATTGCTACTTACCTACTCATGCATGAATTTGTGTATATATATTATGTTATTTATTCATTAATTTGTCTAATATTCTTTTATTCATTAATTCATTTCTTTTGCACACTCTGCTTTTAATGCAAAAAAGAAATACACACACACACACACACACACACACACACACACACATATATATATATATATATATATACGATACACACGTAGAAAGGCAGACAGACAAACAAATTATACAAATACTGAACACATACAAAAGGATATTAGTAGTGATAACCCTCAAAATAATGATGATGATGACGACAATGTTGTTGATGATGATGATGATGATGATGATGATGATGATAATGATGATGAAGAGAAGGAGGAGGAGGAGGAGGCAGAAGATGGTCATGGTAACGAAGATGATGATGGTGATAATGAAGAGGGGAATGATGATGAGTTTAATTGTGACAAGGAAAGGTAAACAAGTATACAAACAACCGAATGAAAAGACAAAAAATAAAATACAAATGATTTTTTTAGAGAAATACAAAAAAGGGGGGAAAATACAAATGAATAAAGAAAAAAAAAATACAAAATACAGGCGAAAAAGAAACAACAATACACGAAAATCTAAAGAACACAATTAAATATCCACTGCCGAGTCTTCTTTTTTTTGAGAAATGATTAAACGACGTCCATTAATGCAATATTTCCCCCGATCTTACATCTCCCTTCTTTAATTAAACACAAAGTCAAATCAGTCAGTGTTCTGTTCATTAGGGAAAAAATAAGAGATGTTTGTTATCAATTAACCTGCAGTTTTGTTTCTTTTGAAGTTAAAAATCGTTGTTCAGGTTGATAATAATAAAAAAAAAATATGCTCGGCACGGGATCTGTATCATCATTAATTTCCAAAAGCATAAATATTCTATCTGTTGAACTATCATCTTTTAATGAATTGGAGGAGTCTAATTATAACTCGTTCTTGCAAATAAGAGTGAAAAAATGTACTAATGATTTTTTTTTTTTTTTTTTTTTTTAACGTCTGAGTAAATTTCTCCGCCTAAAATCGCTCTTCAAACCCCGTCACCTTTGTCAATTTATCAAAGGTT
>NC_051411.1:28419095-28424923 GCF_015228065.2 Penaeus monodon
AGTCGGTCGGACACGTATATATATCCCACATCTGTGCGCGCACGTGTGAGTGTGTGTGTAGTGTTTCTGGTGTGTGTGTGTGTGTGTGTATGTGTGTGTGTGTGTGTGTGCGTTGTGGTGTGTGGGTGGGGTGTGTGCCATGTGTGTGTGTGTGTGTGTGTATGTGTGTGTGTGTGTTGTGTTTTATGGTCGGCCCTGTGTGTGTGTGTGTGGTGGGTGTGGTGTATGTGTGTGTGTGGGCATTCACATATGCAGATATATATATATATATTCTATATAGATATATATATCTATATATATATATATATAATAATATACTATATATAGATAGTAGAGAGAGAGGAGAGAGAGGGAGAGAGAGGAGAGAAGGAGAGAGAGAGAGAGGAATACACACACCACACACACACACACACACACACACAACACACACCATCACACACACACACACACACACAGATGTATATAATATATATATATTAGATAGTATATATTGATATATAGATAAGATGTGAATAAATACATACTACACAACACACACACCACACACACACACACACACACACACACACACACACACACACACACACACACACACACACAAAAACACAACACACACACAAACCACACACACACAACAGAGATAGAAAAGACAGAGAGAGAGAAAGAAAGAGAGAGAGATAGAGAGAGATAGAGATAGAGAGAGAGATATAGATATATAGAAACAGAGAGATGTGAGAAGAGATGTAGAGAGGATATAGAGATATAGGAGAGAGTTAGAGAGAGATAGATATGAGAGAGAGATTATACAGATATAGAGAGAGATATACACAGCGAGAGGGGGAGAGAGAGAGACGAGATTATTATAGATAGAGATGATATATATAATATAGTAGTAGAGAGAAGAGCAGATATTACACACACACACCACACACACAAAACACACAAAAACACATATTTATATATAATATATATATAGATATATAGATATATAGAATGTATATATATATATTATATATAGGGTATGTAGATACATATTATAGATAGATAGATAGATAGATCGATAGATAGTGTGTATATAATATATATAGAGGATATATAGATATATATATATATATAATAAGTATATATAGATATATATATAGTTTATATACATATGTATTAAGTATAATTTGGGTGATATAGAGATAATATATAGATATATAGAATTATAGATATATATATAATATATAATATATATATATATAGATATATATATATATACTATATATATATATACCCTACCAAGGAGTGCAAAACATACACGAAAATTTAAAACTACAATGGACACTATCAAAACTGAGATGGACTTGGTTAGGTGAGCGAAAGAAGTGCAGCAAAGATAGAGGAATCAATATTGTTCCAACCTATACAAAAAGAATAAAAGATCTAACAACAACATTAATTAGACTCAGTGACAGCGACAGATGAACCACGCCACTGATTAGATTGAAGTATAAAAGCTCTAAAAGAATTAAAGAATAACAAGAATCCCCGGAATAGAGGAAATAACAGCAAGAACAGAAACTAATCAAGAATGCTGGCGAAAGTGCTGAATACTTCTACAAACTTTGTACAAAAAATATGGAATAAAAGAAACTGGCCAGAGACTGGGTAAAATAAGTCTTTTACTCCTATATCTAAAAAGGGGACGCACTCCAATGCACAAAATAACAGGACAATTGCATTAATAACTCACAGCAGCAAAATTGTGTTGAAAAATTATTGACTGAAAAAGAATGAAGTTGAAGTTCAAGAGAGGGAATGCAGATGAACAAGCAGGGTTCGCCCTGGAAACGTGCAGAAACCAGATTCTAAATCTAAAATGATCATGAGAAAAACAGAGAACATCAAAAAGACCTATACAATTAAAATACTGGGTTTCATCGATTACGTGAAAGCTTTTTATATGTTGATCACGATATCCTCTGGAATAACATGGAACCAATATGAAGTTTCAAAACCACATCATCCAAACTAATAAAAAGCCATGTAGGACCAACAACAAGCAGCTGTAAGAACCACTTATGGGTTAAGCAGAATGTTCGAGCAACCAAGGAGTACAACAAAGTTGCATTCTGTCTCCGCACCTTTTTAATATTATATTCTTGAAGAATTATGAGAGGGCTCTAGAGAATTGAAAGGAACTGTAGATGGTTGGGGGATACAAAATTTAAATTTTTCTAAGATACGCCGACGATATAGTTTTATTGCCCGCAGTATAATGGGACTACAACAAACTATTAGATAAAGCTTAGAGAAGCAACGAAAAGCTGGGTTAGTTCTTAATGCAAGAAACTAAGATCATGAAGATCAAAGATAACTGCAATGAAACGATGAGAAGTTTTACAATCAATGGAGTGGTTGTGGAAAATGTGAAAGAGTTCACTTATCTTGGAGCTGTTTTACTAACACATATGATGATTCACAGAAATAAAAAGAAGAACGCTATTGCCAAAGACGCACAGTGCTCTCAATAACATCTGGAAAGACCGAAGCATTACCTACGGACAAAGTTGAGGTTATTGAACTCATTAGTTTTCCCAATTGCGTCATATGGTTCTGAGTGTTGGGTGCTGAAGAAGATAGACAAGAAAAATAAAATAGTTTTGAACTGTGGTGTTACAGACTGCGTATTAACTTAACAGAAAAGAAAAGAATGGATGATGACCCGTGCTGAGAAAAATAAATTGTAAAGACCAGAGTTGACATCTGAACAAAAGGAAGCTAAAGTTTATGGGTCATGATGATGAGAAGTGAACGTATTGAGAAAATCTTGCTGAAAGGGATGGTGATAGGAAACAGAGGAAGAGGAAATACCGAGACAAGGATCGAGCGACAACATCAAAGATATTTGCGGGCTGACGATGGTAAAATGGGAAAGAAAAGCGCAAGACGAGTTGAGTGTGAGGAAGGAGGTGGAGGAGACAGCTGCTCAAAAAATTGAGCCTACCGTCATTGATGATGAGGATATATATATACATATATATATATATACACACACGTGTGTGTGTGTGGGTGCGTAGAGAGAGGGAGAGAGAGACTGTAAGAATACTGTTACAGAAGGAAATGCGATGCCTGTTTGTGACGCTCTTTTTTCCCGACGGCAGTTTGTTATGGAAACTATTGAATATCAATAAAGTACATTTTGTTCACAGAGCTGGGTGTACACAAAGCTTATGTATTTGAAGTTTGAAGTTTGGTGTTTATTTTGTATGTATATGTCTCTGTGTGCTTGTGTGTGTGTGTGTGTGTGTGTTTTGTGTGTGTGTGTGTGTACTTGTGCATTAATGCGTGTGTATGTTTGTTAACGTGTGTGTATTCACGTGATTGGCCGTGTGTTCGCATGTGTATGTGATCAAAAACCAGCAATTCTGCATTGACGCATATGGCAAAAATCCAATGTTTTATGATAAACTATTGACAACTATCGAGGCTTTAATTTTACACTTTTATGCGTGCGGTTTACACACAAAAAGTCCCTGCCATCGGTATATTCATAAACCTGTGTGTGTGTGTGTGTGTGTGTGTGTGTGGCGTGTGTGTGTGATTATATATATATATATATTTGTGTGTGTGTGTGTGTGTGTGTGTGGTGTGTGTGTGTGCGTGTGTGTGGTGTGTGTGTGTGTGTGTGTGTATACACACATACATATGTATGTGTGTGCGAATAGATATATAAGATCTATATAGTATATATACTATATATATATATATATATATAGCCTAAAAAGATAGATATATAGATTATACTATTAGAGATATAAATATAATATATATATATATATAATATATATAACATATACCTATCGTCTGCTTTTAACGGTGGTCATTCTGACCGCCGTGGTCACAGCATGATAATTAATTGCGTTTTCATGTTGTGATGCTATTGGATGTGAGTACGTGGGAGGGTCCCAAGTTCCTTCCACGGAGAGCCTGGTGTTACCTTTTAGGAATCATTCTCTCTATTTTAGCGGGCTTGGGACACGCACTTGACTTGGGCTGCTTGGCCACCAGTGGCTAGGTAGGCAACGGGTGAAGTTTCCTTTGCCCAAGGAACCCCCGCGCCGTCTGTGACTCGACCCTCGAACTCAGATTGCCGTAGTGACAGCTTGAGTCCGCTGCTCTAACCATTGGGCCACCCGCACATAGACCGATATATGTTATTATATATACATAGATATACATGAACATATTATAAATACTAATATATATATATATATATATTAATCTATATATATATATAGGAGAGAGAGAGAGAGAGAGAGATCAGGACGAGAGAGTCGAGCGAGAGAGAGGAGAGAGATGAGAGGAGAGAGAGAGAAAGAGAGAGATAGATAGATGATAGATAGATGATACATACATACATACATACTCATACATACTCATATAATTATATGTAATATGTATATATAAAATATATATATATAATAAAATTATATATATATAAATATATATATATATTAATATATATATATATATGTATTGTGTATGTTTTAAAATTTTGTTTGTGTGTAGCCCCTTCGCCCTTTGACAGGTATTGTTTTTAATCCTGGGGGGGGTGACTAGTCCCCCTCCTATCCACACCGGAATGAGAGGGGGAGCCGGTTGGCCCGAGCAAGCACTACGAAAACAACCAGCTGCTTCCTGGCAGGGGAGGACTCGGGGCCCCCCCTTGCTCGGGGACCCGGGTGCATAACCGTCACCCCGGACGAATATAATATTCATTAAATATATTTTTAATATATATATATTTTTTATATAATATTTTAAATATATATATATTATATATATTATATATATAAATATATATATATATGCATATATTGTAAGGGGGTGTGTTTTGTGTTTTGTATGGAAAATTAGATAATATTAGATAACAGTTATATACTGTGCCCAACCCTTACCACCCGGGGGGTGTACACGCCCCTTTTTTCGGGGGTTTGAGTCAGGGTTCCACTGTTTTGATGGCCTCTGGATCACAGTGATGGACCCAAGTTTCATCCTGCATAATTGGTCTGTCTAGAAAGTCTTGCTGGTTTTCTTGGAACATGCAAAAAGAGACTTGGATCAATGGACTCATTCCTGCTTCTGGAAAGGTTTGAGTAGCCTAGGAATCTTTCGAGGAGACAACTCTGGCATATCGATAGTCATGAAAGTCTTTCCACAAGCGGCACTAAAACTTGACATCTTGGGTTTTCTACGAGCATAAAAAGGGGACTTCCAAAATGAAAATCGCCACTTTTAGATAACTCCTCACAATGGCAGACGGAGTCGCCCCGGGAAAAGGGCCCCTTTCCACGATCTCCCCTGAACTGGTGTGCCAATGTTTAAAAGCGTCATATATGGACATCCCCCCATAAGTTTTCTTTAATTTTGTCGATGTTCTCTTGTGGGGTGCGGCCCCTTTAAGAATAAAAACCTATCACTGCTCGATACTCCCTGGTTTCCCGGTTCACAATTTACGCACCCTTACCCTGTAAAAAAACATTTATGGTTTTAAGGCAGGGAATCGATACGTGACTTATAGAGATGACATTTTTTCATGGAAATTTTAAAGGGGAAAACTTTAATAGCGCCCCCTTTTATTTTTATGGAGCGCAGGGATGAATGGAAAAAAAAAAAAAAAAAAAAATTAAAAAAATTAAAAAAAGAAAAAAAAATAGGAAAAAAATAAAAATAAAACAAAAAAGGGAAAAATAGAAAATAAAAAAAAAAAAAAATAAAAATATATCACAAAAATAAAAAAAAAAAAAAAAATAAAAATAAAAACAAAAAAATAAATAAAAAAA
>NC_051411.1:28429693-28438495 GCF_015228065.2 Penaeus monodon
TAATCTTGACATCTTGGGTTTGCTGACGAAGCAGTAATAAGGCGATCTTTCCAAAATGAAAGTCGCCACTTGATGGATAACGTCCTCATCAATGGCAGACTGGAGTCGCCCTGGGATAGGACCCGTTTCCACAGATCTCCACCTGAACTGGTGATGCCAATGTTTAAAAGCGTCATATGATGGGACTTCCTCCCCATAAGTTGCTTTAATTTCGTCGATGTTCTCTTATGGCGTGCGGCCATTCAAGAATAAAAACCTGATCACTGCTCGATACTCCACTGGGCCCCGGTTCCAATTTTCTGCACCTTTACCGCGTAAAAAAAAACATGTTATGAGTTAAGGACAGGGAATCGATACGTGACTTATAGAGATGTGTATCATTTTGCATGTGAAATTTCAAGGGAAATCTTTAATATGCGCCCCTTCTTTGTATGTATGTATGTCTGCATGTATTATTGGTATAATATATTATATATTATAATTTATTATATATATATATATAATATAAAATAATATATAATATGTATTAATATTATATATATAATATTATAACAATATAAATGATATATAAATATATATATAATATATATATTATTATTTTTATTTATATATATATCACATATATTATATATTTAATTTTATTTTATATATATATAATATTGTGTTGTGTGTGTGTGTGTAATAATAATTATTACAAATTTTATATCCCCTATATATTGATATATTAAATATTATTTTTATATATTTATTTAATTTTATATTATGATACCCACCCCCCACACACACACACCCACCACCCCAACACAATATTATATATTTATAAAAATTTTAATATATAAATTTATTTATTCTTTATTTTATTATATAATTTTTTTTTGTGTGTGTTGTGTGTGTGTTTTTTTTTCTTCTTTTTTTTTATATTATTATATTTATATTTTTTATTATTTTTTTATTTTATTTATTGTTTTATATATTCCCCCCTTTATATAATATATTCAAAAGAAAAAAAAATATATATATATAAATTATATTTATATATAATATATTTTAATAAAATATATAAAAAAAAATATATATATATATATATATTTTAAATAAAATATATAAATAATATATATATAATTTTATATATATAATATATATAATAATATATATATTTTATTTAATATTTTATATATATATTAATATATATATATTATATATATATAATATAAAATTTAATATATATATATTATATTTTTTATATAATAAAATTTTATCCATTATTTTTTTATAATATAATATATAATTAGATATATATATTAATTATTTTATTATATATATATTATATAAAATATATGCATATGATAATATATAAAATATATATAATTTTTATATATAATATATATATATATTAATAATATTATAAATATATTGTGGTGTGTGTGTGGGGTGTGGTTGTGTGTGTGTGGGGGTGTGGGGTTGTTTTTGTTGTATTTATATTTAAATATATTAATATAATTATATAAATTTTAAATATTTTATATATATATATATATATTATATTATATATATATATGTAGTATATATATATTATATATATATATATATTATATATATATATATATGTATATAATATTATATATATATTTTATTATATATATTATTATGTGTGTTGTGTGTATATATATAAAAAAAATATTTATTATAATTTTTATTATATATATATTAGTATGTTTTATATAATAAATAAATGGGGGGGTGCTTCACGCGCATGGTGATGTGAAGCGAGGGTGTGGTACCTAGATAGTGTTAAGGTTGCATGCCTTCTCGCTTGCAGCTTCCCCCCCCTGGTAGCCCAGGCGAAAAAGGGAGCGCTTTTGCATAAGTCCCCCTTCCAAGTCACACCCTCTCCATCACAAATTTCTGCAGTGCCTCCTCGGGGCCCACCCAGGGGTCTGGTCCCTTTGCGGTCCCAGGCTAAATCTTGGGGTCTCGGAGCGCAGGACCCCCAGAGGTACGGAGTTGCCACCCCCTTTTTTGGGGGCTGTGTTGGCAGGGGGCAGGGGTGGCGTGCCCCGGGGAGTGACCACCCGAGCTTAACCTCAGGGGTTTTCCGGGTAGGCGCTGGAACATCCTCCTTGGGGCAGGTGAGGGGTTTCCTCTGCTTGCGGGAAGTGAACGCTGGGAGTTGAGGTGGCTGCCCTCTCAGAGGGAGAAGACCTGGTAGGGGCACGATCTGTGGGGTTTTACACCTACACGGGCGGGCCCGGTGGTCACCCCCTCCAGGGTGTGCCTGCCTCTCCATCGATTTTCAGCCCGCGGGTCAGGTGACACCGGGTTTTGATGAGCGTATATGGCATTGAACTGAAGCTGCTTTGTTCTTGTCTCTTTTTTCTGTATACCTCCTACCGATGTATAAAAAAACCTTTTGTAAAAGGGGCGTTCTCCCCCAAACCGCATCTGTGGCAGACGATTCCCCCCGGGAGACATTCACATTGTTCGGGGCGACTTAATCAGTATCCGGCTGTAAACCGAGCTGGCTACGAGATGTCTTGGGCCCCCATGGCCGGGAGCTGACCCCCAGCAGCGAAAAAGGCCTCCTTCTCTGGGACTTTGCTAGGTCCCAAAAATGGGGGGATTTTGGGCTCCTGGTACCAGCGCTCCAACTCGCATCGCGGGCTTGGTACAGCGAAAGAGAAGGGGCCAAGGAGATCGACCACATTCTTGTCAGCAAGCGATGGGGACCCTTTCCAAAAATGCGGGTTTCCCGGGAAGTGCTGATTCTGTGGCACCGCCCAGGGGCTGCTTGTGGTCCCCTGCGGGTCCATTTAAAACTCCCAGTCCCTCCATGGCCCCCCTAAGGTGTTTCATTTGGGACGACTGGGGAGGAGGAGTGTGCCCGTGGGTTCGCCCCGGCGTCTCTGACCCATTTACAGAAAAACCCGCAAACCCGACGGACCCAGTTGCTTGTGGGAGCCTTCAAGCGCAAACACTCGAAGCAGCTCGGACCATTTGGGGTACGCCAAGGCAAGGCAGAATCCATTCCCTGGAGACTTAGAGGCCACTGAACGTGTCGCGAGGCTCGGGTGAAAGGAACAAGTCTTTTCGTCGTTCCCGGTGCTAGGGGGCCCGGGCACTGCTGAGAAGGGGGAAAAACTCTATCAGGGAAACTTGCTGAGGAGGTCGAAGGCCATTTCTTGGTAAAAGCCTTCGCCCTCTACCAAAACCCGAGAAAACTGAAAACCCAAGCCCCCCTCACAGATGACTGCAGTCTGATTTAGGGGGTGGACGGGTCATCTCAGATCATGTTGGGGGTTTGTAACGTTGGGGTGAGTATTTTTAAAAGTTTTTACCAGGGGGGGCCCCCAACATTAGCTTGGATGCAAGCGTGTCGAGTGCTTGTGCCCCGGGCCCCCCATCAGCGAGGAAACCCCCTACCCAAAAGGTTAGGCTGGCGATTTCCAAACTGAAAAGTGGGAAAGTGCAGGCATATTTTTATCCCCGCTGAACTGCAAAGGGTGGGGTGAAACCCATGGCTCGGGGGCCCGCATACAGCCTGACTGCCATTTGGCAGTCTGGGACCCTTCCCCCTGACCTGCTGAGGGCGTGGTCGTCCCCCCTCTGGAAGGGGAAAGGGGATCGTGGGATGTACTTTCCCTGGGGTTACATGCTCAGCATACCAGGCAAGGTTTTTCGCCCCCTTCTTCTGAAAAGGATCCGCAACCACCTACTGAGGCACCAAGACCGGGGCATCTGGATTTACTCCTGGCAACCACAATGACCGTAACTGCGCTTCGAGTAATTGTGGAACGCCTCGTGATTTTTGGGCGTGGGGTTTCTTGCGCCACATCGACCTCAAAAAGGCTTTGACTCGGGGCACGGGAATCGCTTGGGAGATCCTGAGGGTCAGGGGGAAATTTCGACCAGATTATTGGCCGATAGCAACCTCTATACTGGGACTGAAATGTGTAAAGTGGGTGGGGGGGATGTCGAACCTTCTCCCCCGTTAAATTAGGGGGGGGCAAGGGTGTGCCTTGCCCCACTTTTTACACTTTTATGGATGGATAATGGGCAGAGCTACAAACCAAATCAGTGCGGGGCAACACTGGGGAAAATTAGGTCCGGACCTTACTTTTCTAACGATGTTGCCATCCTTCTGAGTCCCTTTGGGGTCACTTGTGGCGGCTCTTGATGCATTTTCAATGAGCGAAGCCCCCCCAGGCCTAGAGGTCTCCTGGACCAACCAAAATTTTAGGCTTTTTGGGGGCCCTGTTAGGAAACCCTTCAGTCGATCCATCTTGCGGCAGGACGTTTTAAGTCACAGAAATTTTTCATCCTTTGTACGTATCCCCTATCCTTTGGGGTTTCAGACCGGAAATCAGTAACGGGTTGGTCTGGGAACAGGAGCCATGAACTCGTCAACAAAAGCGTTTTTAGATGTCGGTACCTTGCAGAAGGACCAAGCTGCGGTCTTCAAGGCCTTGATCTTCCGTTTTGCTATGGAAGCGAAACCCTGGACCTATCCGGCCCTTTGGGAGTCTCCCCCTTGATGTTTTTGTAACAAGTCCTTCGGGGATCATGGGGTACAGTTGGGGGACCAGGGCCCAAACCCGGCGGTTACACCGTGGACTGGCAGGGACCTTTTTACTTGCATAATCCGGGATCCCCAACTCGGGCATATGGCCCACCTAGCTGCCTCCCTATGGACGACCCCCCCCATCAGGTTGTCTCTCTGCGAGACAACCCGGGGTGGGGAGACCTGGGGGACGTCCTAGGAGATCACCCTTTGGGCAGCTCGACGGACCTGTCGCGAGGAATTAGAGAGGGGCCCGTGTCCCGCCTGGGACCGCCTCGGGGGATCCTCGTGGGGGAAGCGAAGGGGGGATGGGTCTGCGCCCCGTCGGTTACCCCCATGATATGTTTAAATTATATATATATATATTATATATAATAAAATAATATAAATATATATATATACCCATTACAATAGTCATACTATATATATTATTATAATATTATATAATATTATATTATATATTTTAATATATTTTTGTGTGTGTGTGTTTTTTTATATGTGTTATATAATATATATTGTGTGTGTGGTGTTGTGTGTGTGTGTGTGGGGGGGGGGTGTTGTGTGTGTCTGTGTGTTGTGTGTGTGTTGGGTGTGTGTTGTGTGGGTTGTGTTGTGTGGTGGGGGGTTTGTATATATATATATAATATATATATATTAATATATATAAATAATATATATGTATGGTTTTGGTGTGTGTTGTGGTGTGTGGTGTGTTGTTTTGTGTTGTGGTGCATATATATATGTGTTATATTATATATTATATATATAATTATAATATATTATATATTATATTGTGTTGTGGTGTGTGTTGTGTGTTTGTGTGTGTTGTTGTGGTGTGGGGGTTTTGGGTGCGTGGGTGTCGTGCGTGTGTGTGTGTTTTTGTGGTATATATAATATTATAATATATATATAATATTATATATATAATATATATATTATATATATATATATATATCGAAATTGTAAAAATAAAAAGAATTTTAAAATTTCTTTTTAAAATAGATCGCCGCACCAGCACTGTTTATTAGAAAAAAAAAAAAACATATTCCCCTTTAAGTGAATTAATTTTTTTTAAAAATATTAAAGTCATAATTCTTATAATGAAGGGATTAAGTAAACTAATGTTAACATTTTCTGCATTTTGTATTTCGAATTTTACATGCAAATACATTAAATCTAAATTCATTTTTTTTATATGTTACATTACTAAAATATTGTGTTTCTAAATTACTCACTGGAACGTTCTTGAAAAAAAACTGATAAAGATAAATGACAAGCCCTGCTTACCGAAATAACCACCGAAAACACACGGACCAAGGTTCCTCCGCGGATCTCTCCTGAACGACGTCCCACGGGCGATGGGAGAGAAACCCCGGGGGCGCTTCCGTCGCCCCCTCCGGGCAGGTCATCATCGCACGGGGCCCCCCGTCGCAGGGTTTTTTTTTTTTTCCTAAAAATCAAAGGGTATCAATAATCCGTTAAAAAAGTAATTTCAAAAAACAAAAACAAAGATTCAAAGATTATTGCGCAAGAAAAGGGAAAAAAATTTTAAATGAACATTCCCAGAGAATTGAAAACTGTTCATAAATAAGACACTAAAGAACTCTACCAAGGAGTAGAAACATCACACAAAATTTTAAACCTAAAAGGGACACTTCAAAACTGAAGATGGCTTGTTTATGTGAGGAAAAATAAGTCAAAGATAGGGGAAAAAATTTTGTTCTAACCTATACAAAAAAAAAGATCTAAAAACAACTTAAATTAAATCAGTGACAGCGAAGATGAACCCCGCCACTGCTAGACGAAGTTTTAAAAGCCATAAAAAAGAAAAGAATAACAAACCCCGGGAATAGATAAATAACACAGAATAATAAAGATGGGCGAAAGTTTTTTGAATACTTCTAAAAACTCGTAAAAAAATATGGAATGAAAGAAAATGGCCAAAACTGGGTAAAATCAGTTTTTACTCCCATCCTAAAAAAGGTGACGACCCCCAATGCAACAATAACAGACAATTGCATTAAAAAGTCACAGCGAAAAAATTTTTTTGAAAATTTTGCTGAAATAATAAAGTGAAGTTAAGAGGGAAATTTTGCAGACGAAAAAGCGGTTTTCGCCCAAAAGGTCCCAAAAACGATTAAAAATCAAAAATTGTCATGGAAAAAAACGAGAACATAAAAAAGCCCTATCCCTGTGTTTCATCGATTACTAAAAGCTTTTGATATTTTTGATCACGATATCCTCTGGAAAAACGATATAAAATTTCCAAAACCCATCCCAAACTAATAAAAGCCATGTATGAAAAACAAAAACAGCTGTAAAAACCCACTTATGGGTTAACAAATGGTTCAAAGTCAAAAAAGGGATGTGACGGGGTTTGCTTTCTGTCCCCACCTCTTTAATAATTTCTGAAACAATTATGAGAGGTGCTCTAAAAAATTTTGAAGGAACGTAATGTTGAAGGATACAAAATATAAAATTAAGGTACGCCGTGATTAGTTTTGATTGCCAGGTATCCGAACTACAACAACTATTAGAAAAAGTTAGAAAAGCAAGCGAAAAGGGGGGCTTGTTTTAATGCCAAGAAAACTAAGACATAAAGATTAAAAGTCCCGGAAATGAACAATGTAAACATGTTACAATCAATGGAAGATTGTGGAAAATGTGAAAAAGTTCATTATCTTTAAGCTGTTTTAACTATCATTTAGATTCACCGGAGATAAAAAGAAAATTGCCATTGCCAAAAAAAGCCCAATTTCTTCAAAACATCTGGGAAAAACCGAAGCATTCCTTACGGACAAACTGAGGGTTTTTGAACTCATTTGTTTTCCCCAATTTATCATATGGTTTGATTTTGGGGCTGAAGTAGATAACAAAAAAAAGATCAATAGTTTTGAAATGTGGGGTTACAGACGGTATGCGTATTACTGGATGGAAAAAAAAACGAATTATGAAGGCTGAGAAAAATAAAATTGTAAAGACCCGCGTTGGACACTTTAAAAAAAGGAAGCTAAAGTTTATTTGGGCATGATGAGAAGTGAAAGTATTGAGAAAAACTTACTGACAGGGATGGGGATAGGGAAAAAGAGGAAACCTAAACCCAAAAAACAAGACGAGCGACAACACAAAGATATTTTTGGGTTGTCTGGGACAAATGGAAAGAAAGCGTAAAATCAGTTTATGGCGAAGAAGGGGGGAGGTCCACGGCTGCTCAAACATGAGCATACCGTTATTGATGATGATGATCTGCACCCGTGATTTTCCTTTGTTTTCTACTACTTGTGGAAGGTTCTTACCCCTTTCCATATATATATATATATATATATAAATATATATATATATATATATATATATAATATATATATATATAAAATATGTGTGTTTGTTGTGTGTGTGTGGTTGTGTGTGTGTGTGTGGTGTGGGTTTGTGTGTACATAGCACATATAATTAACACAGATATATCTATATATATATTGTATGTTATATTTTATATAATAATATATAAAATATATTATATATACATACATTTTTTTTCTCTTTTTTTTCGGTGGGCCCGCAGATTTTGACATTGGCTGTCACAGCGTGATACTTAATTGTACTTTCATGTTTTTGATGACTGGGGGGTGAGTGTGGTAGGGTCCAGTTTTTCTTTCCACGGAATATATATATATATATATATATATTATTTATATATATTTTATAAATATATATTTTTAAAAATATATATATATCATGAAACATATGAAAAAATAAAACAAACATATATATATTATATATATATATATATATATTTTATATGATATTAATATATATATATATATAAAAATTATAATATTATATATTATTTATATATATATATATATATTATATTATATATATAATAAAAATATTTATATATATGTGTATATATTAATATATTTATATTTAATTTTTAATAATATTATATTTAATTATATATATACTGAAAACATATGAATGAATAAAACAAGCTATTTATATATATATAATATATATATATAATTATATTATTATATATATGTGTGTGTGTTGTGTGTGTTGTGTGTATGTGTGTGTGTGGGTGGGTGGTGTGTGTGTGTGTGTGTGTGTGTGTGTGTGTGGTTTTTGTGTGTGGTGTGCTGCGTGTGTGTGTATGTTGTGTGCGTCTGTGTGTTTATAAATTAATAAAGTTTACTCTTTCCTTTACCCTTTTATACCAAAATGTTTTTTGCTATGTTTTTTATTTT
>NC_051411.1:28438595-28446095 GCF_015228065.2 Penaeus monodon
TTTTTGTGTGATCTAGGAGTGATGTGGTAGGTCCTATCTTTCCACGGAATATATAATTTTATATTTATATATAATATTATATATTATATACTATAATATCTTAATATATATATATCATGAAACATATGAATGAATAAAACAACATATTTATATTATTATATATATTATATAATATTCTATATTAAATATATTATTATATAATATATATAATATAATATATATATAAGATATATAATATATATTATATATCTATATATATAATAATAATATGAATGAATAAGCAAGATATATATTATATATATATAGTATATCTATATATATATTTATATATATATATATATATATATATATATATATATATATATAACATATGTGTGTATGTGTATATATATATAACACACACATACACACACAACACACAACACACACACACAACCATATATATATTATATTATATATATATATATATATATATATATATATATATATATATGTGTGTGTTGTGTGGGTGTGTGTGGTGTGTATGTGTGTGGTGTGTGTCTGTGTGTGTGTGTGTGTGTGTGTGTGTGTGTGTGTGTGTGTGTGTGTGTGTGTGTGTGTGTGTGTGTGTGGTTGTGTGTGTGTGTGCGTGCGTGTGTGTGTATGTGTGTGTGCGTCTGTGTGTTTATAAATATAATAATGTTTACTCTTTCCTTTACCATTATTATACCAATATGTTCTTTGCTATAGTATATCAATTACTGACTTCTTATGTATCACTCTTTTTCATTATACTAATAATAACTCTTCTTTATCTATCTTGATTTGTAATTAAAAACCAGTCGCTTTTTTATAGAGAATCAATAGTTTGACAAAAAGTAAAAAAAAGCGATTCTAATTATTTTTACAGTTTATTAAAAACAGTTACAAGCTGTACAAATTACAGATGAATACACATACGTAAAAATATACACACAAGTAGTACACAAGAATTGGCCTTCCGAATATCCATTAAAAAGACACACGGCAAAAGTATTCATATATTTGTAGACAATGATTGCCATATCAGTTATACAGTTAAGAAATGTATTATCTATGTAATCTAGTCACGTAACAATGACAGAAATCATTGTGCTGATAGTTATATGATACAAAAAAATAATGGCTATCATAGTTATGATGACAATAACAATAATAATAATTATAGTTATAATGATGATAGTTATCAATAATAATAATAATGATAATGATGAGAATAGTAAAATGATAAAAGTAATGGCAATAATGATAAAAAATTTCAAGATTATAAAAAATAATAATAATAATCATAACAACAATAGTAACAATTAATATTATAATAATAACAGTAGCAATAATAATAATGACAATGATAGTATTACTAATAAAAATGATAATGCTAATAAAAAATATTAGTAGTATTTAATTATGCAGAAATAATAACGGTAACAACATCATTAATAATGGCACAGCACCATCATTATCATTATCATTATAATCATGACCAGAATAATAATAATGACAACACGAGTGAAGATAATAGCCATAAACAATATAATTTGCATCATCACTAGCATAATTTTACCTATTATTATTCCTGTTTAATCATTATTATCTTCACCATCATTATCTCACTGTATTTTCATTATTACTATGATTACCACTTTCTTTATTGTGATCGCCATGAATATAATTATGAGACTATTGTTTCAGTTCTTGTCATGCAAATAAACTTTTGTTTTGCCTTTCGCTGCTTTTTTTGTTTGTTTGTTTGTTTGTTTTTCAGGAAAAATCGAAAGAAATAAAATTATTAGATTAACTTATAATTACAATCAGATTTAAAATTCGTCAAAAAATGAGAAATGGTATGGGTTTATTATTCTACTTTTTTCTTATAAATAGTAAGTAAATAAATAGGTTAGGGGGAATACCTGTAATTTTCATAATAAATAATGTTAAAAATTTCAACCTTTTAATGGTTTTACGCGCCTTCGGTTTTCTATTTTATCTCAATTTTATATGATTTATGCCGATTTAATTTTTTTCTTCGTCTTATACATTTTCTCCTTTGTCTTCTTTATCATCTTATTCTTCATCTTTGCTTTCAAATCTTTTCAGTTTTGTACTACGGAATATTGCAACGTAAAAAAAACACGAAAACAGAAAAACAAACATTACATCTTGTTCTGAAGATGCACAATACCAACATGCACACAGCACCACCAACACCCACTTACTGTATTTACAAGCTAGTGAGTAGCATTTCTTTTCACACGTGTGTCATTCAGAAATGTTTATGCATGGAACCTGGTTTTCATTCATAACGTCTGAAATATTTATGAATGAAACTCAGTTGCCATTCACATCAGAATAATTAATAATGAAACCTTGTTCTTACTCATAACGTCTGAAATAGTTATGAATGAAAGCTCGTTCCCATTCACAACAGCAAAAATATTTATGAATGAACACACCTCCCATTCACAAACGTCTTACGCAATTACACACGGAGATGAACGATAACATCTGTGCGAACGCGGTATATTTTGGGGGGGAAATATTTGCAATAATAGCAATACCATACTATAACAATTAACCGCTTCTTAGGCACATCTCTACAACCTGATACTTACACGCACGCATATATTTATATACTTTATCTATATATATAAAAAAGTTAACTAGAACTCTAAATAAAGGAAACATTAACACTAACATTAAATATGTACAAGAGATTTTGCCCCGTATGTAAAAAAAACATTGAGAAAAAACATAGAGAATCGATATACAATGGAGAGACGCTCGAATCGTGATGAGGAAAAGGAAGTGAGGAAAGACCACGGCAATCTTCCCCATAACAAGGCCATTGCACCAACCGATCTAGATAAGATTCGTGTTTTTTTTTTCTTTCTTTCTTTCTTTCGTGAGAGTATTCTTTCATCTTTCGTTGTCTATTTTTTTTCCAAATATTCTACTTTCCATTTCTTTGTCGTTTTAAAGAGATTTGGTTTTCCGTTTGGCTTCCTTCATCCCCGAGGGTAAGGAGGAGGGCTTCGTTGTGGGGCAAAAGAGAATCCTTATTTCGTCGAGTAAGAGACGTTGTCCGCCTCGAGCACGGGGCCCGCGGCGGCGTCAGGCACAGTGATGTCGTCTAGGTCGGCGAGGAACGACTATCGGTGGTCGTGTTCGCTCTCGGGAGGGTAGCCCATGTAGTAGGGGTTGTTGGCCGGGTAGTAGCTGCGTCCGCTGTGCGCGCCCACCGTGCCGTAGGCGGGCGGGATGGGCGTGGTGGGCGGGGGCATCATCTTGAGAGTGCCGGCCCGCGAGGAGGCAGGAGGCGGAAGGGTGGGGTAAGGCCCAGGGTAGCCCCCCCAGCTGCTAGGCGGGTGCGGGGGCTTGAGACAGGTGCAGTTGCCGTGCTGCCGCATGGCCAGCGGTCCCGCCAGAGGGCCGCCGCGGTATTGCGCGTCCGAGCGCAGTCTGATGAGGCAGATGATGATGATGAGGAGCGCCACGAAGGCCACGACGCCGCCAACGATGCCGATGATGACGGTGTCCATGTTGGTGAGGCCGCCGGCGCGCGCGGGCTTGCTCAGTTTGCCGTCGATCTCGTTGTGCCTGTCGCTCGGGCGCCCCGTCATGTCCTCGTAGGTGATGATGTTGTCGGTGGTCGTGGGTCGTCGGCGAGTCGTGGTGAAGAGTGGGAGGTCGGTGGTGGTCGTGGTGGGGCGGCCCTGACACGTGAGATCCTCCTCCTTGAGCGTGGTGAGGACGACCCCCTCGAGGGACGGGGGCGCCGAGCAGGAGGCGTTGTAGAGGGCGTCGCTGGGACCGCGCTCGACCAGCCAGCGGCGGAGGGACTCGGTGTTGCAGTCGCAGAAGATCGGGTTGGACGTGAGGCCTTCGAGCTCCAGGTGGCGCTGCCGTGAGTCCAGCGTGTTCAGGAACTGCGGACTCAGGGACGTGATGCCAGAGTGGGACACATCGAGGGAGATCTTGGATGACATCGGCACGGGGAAGAAGATGTTGGAGCCAAGGTTGCTAACGCTGGTGTTTACGATGCCGATGGTGAGCTCAGGACTGTTGATGCCAGCGAAGGCTCCAGCAGAGAGCGCCTCCACCGAGCGGCCACGGACGGTGAGGCTCCTGAGACGGGGGTAAAAGGCTGGGTGGAGCTGGTCATGAACTTCTTTGCTGGTCAGCTCAATGTCCACGACCTCCATCCCCGGAAGACCCTCGAGGATGCCCCTTACGTCCAGCACTGCCAGCATGGGCAGGGTGTGGAGATGTAGCTCACGGAGGGAGCGCAGGGATGTCAGCGCAGCTCGCTCTACGAGATTGACACGGGGAAGGTGAGCCGCGCGCAGGACCTCGAGGTTGCCCATGTAGTTGAAATCTCCTCGGACGATGTATGCCAGAGGGTTGTGCGAGATGTCAAGCTCTCTCAGGTCAGGGATCTTGGGCGAGGCACGAGCGAGGCCGTAGCTGAGGTTTGGAATCTCGTTATGGGACAGGTCTAGTACCTGTAGATTTTGCGTCAGCTCAAACACAGATTCCTTGATCTCTACAATATTATTGTCAGAAAGGTTGAGTGACAAGAGGAAGCGAGCTTCAATGACTGGCACATCTGTTACATTCGTGCCAGCCAGGTTGAGGTGCCTCACTGTCTTGGGTTCGTTCAGAAGGATGAAAATGGCTTCCTGATTCAGCGGATTGTATGACAGGTCGAGCTTCTTGATATTCACCAAAATATCTGCATTGCTGGGTACGCTCTCAATCTTATTGTTGGACATATTGAGGTCACTGAGGAAGAAGTACTGCTGCCGGAGTGTGTTGACCGGTACCTGGGTGAACAGGTTATGCGCCAGGTTGACTGACTGAAGCTTCTCAATCTTCGTCCTCTGGAAGATCAGTTCCGGCAAAGAGGAGAGCTTGTTGTGGCTCAGGTCCAGGTGCAGCCGCGCGATGCCAAAGAACACGTTCGCGGGCAGCTGCTCGATGTTGTTGTGGCTCAGGTTGAGATCCTGCAGCTGAGTGGAATTCTGGAAGGCCGTCTCAGCAATGGTCTCGATGCCGTTGTTCTGCAGGTTGAGCTCTCGAAGGCGCGGCGAGTTGGCGAAGTCGCTGCTCTCAAGGGTCTTGATGGCGTTGCTCTCGACGTCAAGGTGCTCGAGCTGCGCCAACTCCAGCACGATCTCGGCCGGGAAGAAGGACAGGCGGTTGTGGGCAAAGCTGAGCCACGCGAGCTTCGGGGTGCAGCTGGAAGGCCTGAGGCTGGAGGAACGTGATGTCGTTGTGGCTCAGGTCAAGGATCCTCAGCTCGGTGCCTTCTGCGGGAATCGTCAGCCGGAAGTACTTCTGCTTGAAGGACGGCAGCATGTTGTTGTTGAGGCGCAGGATGTGCAGAAGGGGAATGTTAAGGAACGCCCCCTCGCCCACGCTTCTGATGACGTTGTGGCTCAGGTCGAGAGTGTGCAGGAAGAGCAAGTCCTTGAAGGAATCTCGCGGGATCTCCATGATCTTGTTGTGCTGCAGATTGATCACGTTGATGAACGACTCGTTGAACTGGCCGGCCTTGATCTCCTCGATCCGGTTCGCGCTGAGGTCGAGCGTGGACAGCTTGGACACGGGGTGGAGCAGCGTGACGGGCAGGCTCGTCAGGTGGTTGTGGCTGAGGTCGAGCGTGCGCAGCTCGGGCAGGAGCACGAAGGCGTCGGACGGGAGGGCGCTGATGTTGTTTCTGGAAAGCACCAGCGTGTCGAGCAGCGGGAAGTCGAACTGCGGCAACTCGCTCAGCAGGTTCAGGCCGAGGTTGAGCTCCTTTAGGCTCTCCCGCAGACCCAGCAGGCTCTCGGGGATCAGGTTCTGGAGCTTGTTGCCGTACAGGTTCAGGCTCTGCAAGTCGGTGAAGTTGGTGAAGGTGCCCTGCGGGAGCTCGCGGATGATGTTGTGAGCGATGGAGAGGCGGTGGAGGCCCGTCACCGTCTGCAGGCTGCTGGAGGAGATCACGCCCACGCGGTTGTAGTCCAGGGTGAGCGACGTCAGCTTCTGCACCTGCAAAGGGCGGGGGTCTTAGTTTCTGTCGATTTTCTATCGCTGTTTGCCTAGGTATCTGTATCTGTGAGTGAGTGAGTGAGTGTTTGTGTGTAGACAGATATAGATATGGATAGAGATATGGATAGAGATATAGATATGGATACGGGCATGGATATATAATATACTGATAGAAAGAGCTAGATAGATACACAGATACAACAGAAAGTTAAATGTATATGTATGTATGTGCAAGTATGTATATGCATGTGTATGTGTATATATGTGTATATATTATATATAATAATATTATAATATATATATATTTTATTATATATATAATTATATATTGTTGTTGTTGTGGGTGTGTTTTGTTTTTGTTTTAATGCTTTTTGTATGTTTATTTATTTTAATTTATTATTATTTTTTTTTTTTATTTTTATTTTTTTTAAAAAATATCTTATATTTTTTTATTGTTTTTTTATTTTTTTTTTTAAAATTTATTTTTTATTTTTTTTTTTTAAATTTTTTTCAATTTTCTATATAAACATTTTTCCCTCAAAATTTTATTTTATATTATTTATTTATTATTTTTTTTTTTTTTTTTTATATCTTATTATTATATCATATTATATTAATTTTATATCTTTATATTTTTTCTTTTTTTTTTTTTTTTTTTTTTTATTTTTCTTTTTTTTCTTTTTTATTCTTTTCATCTTTTTATTTTTAAATTTTAAATTTTTTTATTTTTTTATCTTTTTTTTTATTTTTTATTTTTTTTGTGTGTGTGTGGGTGGTGTGGGTGGGGGTGTGTGTGTGGGGTGGGGTTTTCTTTGTTTAAAACATTTTTTTATTTATATGTGAAGGGAACATTTCCAACCGTCCAAAACAGACTAGCAAAGCCCCAAGAAGGCGATAAGTGTTGGGGAAATGACCCCGCCCCCTTTCCCTTGAATCCCCTTCCCCACCCCCTTCCCCCCCCTACCCTGCCCCTATCCCCTATCCTCTACCCCTACCCTGCCCCTGCCCCTACCCCTACCCCTGCCCCTGCCCCCACTCCTTCCCCTACCCTTCCCCATTCTCCCCCTCCCCCTCTCCCTCCCCTTCCCCCTGACCAAGTGAATCACCTGCGCTTTAATCAAGATGATCTCAGCTCTGCATGATAATGAAGTCGCGACGCAGTCTAATTGGCAGGCACGATGGAAAGGGAGGTGAGTATAATAAAATAAAGATTGAGAGAGAGAGAGAGAGAGAGATGAGACGGAGAGAGAGAGAGAGCGAGAGAGAGAAAGAGAGGAGACGAGAGGGGGAGAGGGAGGGAGGGAGGGAGGAGGGAGGAGGGGGGAGGGAGGAGGGGAATGGGAGGGAGGGAGGGAGGGAGGGAGTAGGGAGGGAGGAGGGAGGGGAGGAGGGAGGATGGGGAGAGAGAGAGGAGTAGAGAGAGAGAGAGAGAGAAGAGAGAGACGAGAG
>NC_051411.1:28451095-28453595 GCF_015228065.2 Penaeus monodon
CAATTACAAAGCCATTCTTAAAATTACGGATAAAAACGCCTCTATATAATCCCTCCAGCAAGGCCTCGCTCTCCCTCCTGCTCTCACCTGTTGAACGAGAGGTCGAGGGTGACCAGCTCTGCCAACTCCTGGAAAGCGTTTTCCTCGAGGTTGACTATCCTGTTGTGGGAGGCGTTGAGGAAGACCAGGCCGGGCGTGGCGGCGAAGGAGGACTTCCTGATGTTGTCTGGGGGGGGGGGGAGAAAAAGGGGGGGGTTATTGTAAGGGAGAAATGATTATTTAGTGGTGGTGGTGGTGGAAGAGGAGGAGGAGGAGGAGGAGGAGGAGGAGGAGGAGGAGGAGGAGGAGGAGGAGGTGGCGGGGGTGGTGGTGGAAGAGGAGGAGGAGGAGGAGGAGGAGGAGGGGGAGGCGGAGGGGAAGGGGGGAGGGAGAGAGTGGGGGTAAGGGTGGGGGTGGTGGTGGAAGAGGAGGAGGAGGAGGAAGAGTAGGACAATGATGATGAAGATTATGAGGAAGAAGAGGAGGAGGAAGATGAAATAAGAGAAAGAGAAAGAAAAAGAATAACAGGAAAACTAGGATACCGATAATGATAATGATGATGAAATGGGTTAATAACACTAATAATAATAACAACGAAATTTACAGCATGGGAGAAACTCACTCTTTCATTACTTAGTCTTTCAGTTCTAACATACGATGCATTTCAAAATTCAAATTACATTAACCAATGGCTTTGATGGTACATTCGTCGCTAATATTTTCATTAATTCTGTCTTTTTACGGTAATGGATATTTGTAAAAATGCATTAAGACCCCATATGGAATTGTAAATAATTTTCATCCTTGCAAAAAAACACCTTAATATGATGATAACCTACTGATGATGATGATATGATGGCGATGTAATGATAACAATTATGATAATAAAACGTATGTAAAATAAGGAATTAAATATATTTAGCGACATTCCATAGTAATTATAGCAATAATGATTATAATAAAAAAAATAGTGGTACTTATATTGATGCTGTTGTCGTTGTTGTTGTCAGCATTATCACTATTATCGTTATAATTTAAATAATTATCATAAAAACAACAATAATATTGATAAAGGTAATGATGAAGATAATAAAAATGAAGGTGATAATAATGGTAATGATGATGATGATGATGATTGATGATGATGATGATGATGATGATGATGATGATGATGATGATGATGATGATGATGATGATGATGATGATGATGATGATGATGATGATGATGATGATGATGATGATAATAATAATAATAAAAATAACACCAACAAGAACAACAACACATCAGCCCCAACCTTCCCCCAGTTTCTCGAGGCCGACCTTACCGATATCATTCTCCTCGAGGGTGAGCACCTTCAGGTTGTCGAGGCCCTTGAGCGCGGCCGAGGGAACGGAGAGGAAGCTGTTGCCCTCGATGTGGAGGACCTGCAGATCCTTGAGGGCGGTGAGGAGGCCGGTGTCCAGCTCCTTGATGTGGTTGTAGCCGAGGTTCAGCGTCTGAGGGCGAGAGGGGCGGAGGTTAGGCTGGGCGGGGGGTTTAGCTCTTGGGCGGGTGGGCTGGGTGGGTGGGTGGGTTTAGCTCTTGGGTGGGTGGGCTGGGTGGGTGGGTTTAGCTCTTGGGCGGGTGGGCTGGGTGGGTGGGTGGGTTTAGTTCTTGGGTGGGTGGGTTTAGCTCTTGGGCGGATGGGTTGGGTGGGTGGGTTTAGTTCTTGGGTGGGTGGGTTGGGTAGGTGGGTTAAGGTGGGATGAGTATGTGGGTTAGGATGGGTTTCGCTTTTGGGTGGGTGGGTGGGGTGGGATGAGTGGGCGGAGGGTTTACCTTTTGGGTAGACAGGCGGTTGAGTGTGAGTGGGTTGGGTGGATGCGCGTGCGCGTGCGTGTGCGCGTGCGTGTGCGTGTGCGTGTGCGTGTTTGTCTTTCTCTCTGCCTGTGTGTCAGTCTAAATAGCATGTTCCGCTGCTTCCCCGGCGCTCTGTTTCCCTGTTTACTTATTTCACGTTGCTACAAATGAACAAATAGTGACTTTGAAAATACCAAAAGGTCGTGTAAATAACAGCTGGAAGAAGAGGAAAACCAAGAGGAGAAACAGTAAGAGGAAAAACAAGGAAAATGAAATATAATAAGCAATAAGAGTTAGTAAAAGGAGGAGGTGAGAGACGGAAAGAGAAGACGGTAGAGTGAGAGAAAAAAATATATAAGAACAGGATAAGGGAGAGGAAAGGACGCAAGAACCACAAGTGAAGCAAGTAACACTAAAGAAAAGAAAAAAAAGAAGAAACAAAAAAATGTAAAGGAAGAGAAGAGGCGAAAGAAAGAAAGGTATGAAAGAAAAAGAAAAAGACGAAGAAGGTTTAAAACAAAAGAAGAAGGAGGAAACACAAGAGTTGGGAAATGTAAAGAATGAGGAAGTAATATCGTAATATCACCAATGCCTTTATTGCCAATATTCCATTATTAACCT
>NC_051411.1:28466095-28481095 GCF_015228065.2 Penaeus monodon
CCCCCCCCTCCCCTCCTCGCAGGAAACTTTGCTTTTATCCGCAAAGTTCGCTTTTACCTCTTCATTTTTTCCTCCGAAGGATCTCCAGTTTTCTGAAACGGATACTGTTTTGCGATAAACTTCATCGGGAACGGCCTCTTTCAAAACTTAATAATACATAATATCTATAAAAAAAAAAAGGAGGCGAAGGGGCAGTTTAAAATCGGTCAGTTTGGCGCCCTCAGCTCACCCCATTCAGTCTCCCCCTCCCCCCCCCCCCTGCCTCCCATCCTTCGCCCTTAGCCTCGTCCCAACCTCCCTCCCACACCCCCATTCTATCTCCCTAATCTTCGTCATCGTTTCTAATTATCAACTCCTATCCTTTCATTTTTAGTAATGATCTCCCACACAGCACAGCTCCACCCTTCATCCTTACCCCCCCCCCTCCTTCTCCCTCTCTCCCTCCCTCCCGTCATCTTTTTTCTTTCTCCCTTCCTGTCTCTCCCTTCCTCTCTTTTTTACTTCCTCTCTCTCTTTCTCTCCATCTCCCACTTCCTCTTCTTCCTATTCCTCTTCCTCTTCCTTTTCCTCTTTCTCTCCCTCTTCCTCTTCCTCTCCCTCTCCCTTACCTCTCCCCCGACCCCTATCTTGACCTCAGCTCCCTCCCTCTAACCCCCACCCCACCCACCCACTCCCCCCCTCACCCCCATCGGCCCATGACCTCTATGACCCCCCCCCCCGCTGTTCTTCTTCGGGTCGGGCGAAGTGACGCCGATTTTTTTTTCTTTTTTTATAATCGTTTAATTGTTTCTCTTCTGCGTCACTCTCTTCTTTTCTTCCTTTTATGCATCCGATGTTTGCTTGTTTGCTTGTTTGCCTTTTCATTTCCTTATTTGGCGTTTCCGTTGACTGATTTTATTTTCTTTGTTTTTGTTGTTTAGTTTTTTTGCCTTGTTTATGTTGTTTTTTTTTCTTACTTACTCTGGATAGCTAGGCAGATAGATAGCTAGATAAATATAGATAACTAGATAGATAGTGTGTGCGTATTTATGTACAGTGTATGTGTACAGTACCTGTGTGCGTGCATGCACGTCCGTCTATTTATATATCTTATAAAATTGAAATATATATATATATATATATATATATATATATATATATATATATATATATATATATATATATATACATACATACACATATATCTAACATACATACATACCACAAAACAAACAAACAAACAAACACAAATATCCCAACTATTTAAACTATGAAACCCTTATAATTACAAAGAAGCAATTCCCAATGATCTCCTTCGTAATGTGCCCTGGTCATTAACACTCGATTCGAAACTCAGCCATAATCAAGCCAATCTATTACCTGCAATTATAACGCAGCGAAGGCCGGTGGAGTGGGAGGCTTTGCGTGTAGCGAGAGGAGAGTGGAAACGAAATGAAATAAAAGGTAAAAGTGAAATTGGATAAAATCAAAGGAGTGGGAATGGGTTGGAATGGGGGTGGATTGGAATAGGAATGGAATGGAATGAAATAGATTGAAATTAATGGGAATGGAATGGAATGGAATGAAAGGAAAGGAAAGGAAAGGAAAGGAAAGGAAAGGAAAGGAAAGGAAAGGAAAGGAAAGGAAAGGAAAGGAAAGGAAAGGAAAGGAAAGGAAAGGAAAGGAAAGGAATGGGAAGGAAATGTATGTGAATAAAATGGAATTAGATTGAATTAAATCGCAATAAAACACACTTTTAAAGAGTATTATGACACTGTTTTGATTGCATGATTATATAATTTTGTTTTATTTCTGTTGTGTTTATTACTTATATATAATTTTATTGCGTATATTCATTATTTGATTACTCTGTCGTATAACAATTATTGCCTGCCATTCCCCTTACTTTAAGTATATATATTATACAATTACGATGATTTTACTAAGAACGCTGATCGCCATGAATTTGCAAACATGATCTTACAACTATTAGGTCTGTGGAATTGATAATGATAATAATAATAATAATAATAATAATAATAATAATAATAATAATTGTTTTATTATTATTATTATTATTATTATTATTATTATTATTATTATTATTATTATTATTATTATTATTATTATTATTATTATCATTATTATTATTACTGCTACTGCTACTACTACTACTACTGTCATCATATCCTTATTTTCATCCTCATCATTACCAATTATTATCATTATCATTATTATTATTTTATTATTATTATTATTATTATTATTATTATTATTATTATTACCATTTTATATTATTATCAGTAGAACTATTATCATCATTATTATTATTATAATTTTCATTACTATAACCATCATAAAAAAAAGAGCAAGATATAACCAAACCCCGAAATAACCTCCCCCCCCACCTAATTCCCACCCTACTAAGAAAATGAAAAAAGAAGAAAAAAGAAGAAAAAAAAAAAAAAAAAAAAAAAAAAAAAAAAAAAAAAAAACTTGGGTGTCTTTGAAGAGGAAAAAAATGTTAAACTTTCAGCAACATTGCAACACCAGGTCACGTCTGTCTTTGTTTACACCTGCAGTTTTAGCTCCAACTCATCCAGATTTGATGGCGGGAAATTACGCTATCCGTTTTTTTTTTTTTTTTTTTTTTTTTTTTTTTCTTTGGGGGGGGGGGGGGGGAGGAGGGGAGGCGCTTCTTTTTCTTCTTTTTCTCTCCCTGTTTCTCTTTCTTTCTTTCTTTCTATAAACGCCAGGGGAATAAATGAGAATAATAATAATAAAATAAAAAAAAACATGCAAACGATAAGTGAAATGGTGTTTCACCGCCTCGCTTCCGCCAGAACAACACGGCGCCAAAATGTGATTCCTTCCCAATTCCCTCTTCGGGGAACTGCTCGTCGGGAAAGGAGCTGAGAATGGGAGAGGAGGAGACGAAGGAGAATGAGAGAGGAAGGGGAATGGGAGAGGAGGAGACGAAGGAGAATGAGAGAGGAAGGGGAATGGGAGAGGAGGAGAGGAAGGGGAATGGGAGAGGAGGAGAGGAGGGAGAATGAAAAGAGGGAAGGGAATGGGAGAGGAGGAGAGGAGGGAGAATGAGAGAGGAAGGGGAATGGGAGAGGAGGAGAGGAGGGAGAATGAGAGAGGAAGGGGAATGGGAGAGGAGGAGAGGAGGGAGAATGAGAGAGGAAGGGGAATGGGAGAGAGAAGAGAAGAGAGAAGAGAAAAGAAAAGAAAAGAAAAGAAAAGAAAAGAAGAGAAGAGAAGAGAAGAAAGAAAAGAAAGAAAGAAAAGAAAGAAAAGAAAAGAAAAGAAAAGAAAAGAAAAGAACAGAAAAGAAAATAAAAAGAAAAGAAAAGAAAAGAAAAGAAAAGAAAAGAGAAGAGAGAGGAGAGAATGTATAAGACAGACAGACAGACAGGAAAATAGACGCTCAAGCACACGGAATTCGCTGCGGGGTTCATTCATTCGCGTGTCTTCATCTGTCTTACTTTATCTTTCCTCTGTGTTTATCGGGTCTATCGCTTTGCTTCCATAAACCCGTAAACGGTCCGAGTTCTCTCTCTCTTTCTCTCGTTCCCTCCCGTTTTATATCGCTCTCCTCTCTATTTCTCTTTCTTTAATTCTTTCTCATTTTATCTTTCTTTCTCTATCAATTTCTCTGTCTCCATATCTCTCTATTTTTGTGTCTCTCCTATTCCTCCCCCTCTCCCTCTCCCTCACCTTCACGCTCACCCTCTCCCTCTCCCCCCCCTTCCCTCTCCCTCCCCCCTTCCCCCCTCTCCCCCTTCTCCCCCTTTTTCCCCTTTCCCTTCTCCTTCTCCTTTTTCCTTTCCCCCCTCCCCCCTCCCCCTTCTCCCTCTCCCCCTTCCTCAACTTTTCTCCCTCTCCCAACCTCTGCTAAACCTCTGCATCTAATTAGCTTTCCTTCCGCAGTTCTCTCTCCTCCTTTCTTCTCCTCCCACTCACCGAGATAACGAGAAAATGATGTTCATCTTAATATCTGGGAATTTATGGCTCAAAAAAGATCTTGTATGTGCTTGCAAATTGATTCCCGTCTTGTGATTGGCCAGGGAGAGGAGGGGGGGGGAGGGGGGGGAGGGAGGGAGGGGGGGAGGGGAGGGGGGAGGGAGGGAGGAGGGAAGGGGGGGGGGAGGGAGGGAGAGAGAGAGAGAGAGAGAAGAGAGTATGAGAGGGGGAGAGAAAGAGAGAAAAGAGAGAGAGAGAGAGAGGGGGAGAGAGGAAAAGAAAAAGGAAAAAGGAAAAGGGGAAAGTGAGAAAATGAAAAGTGAAAAGGGGGAAAGAGAAAAAAAGAGAAAGAGAGAAAAAGACAGAAAGGGGAAGAGGAGGAGAGAAGAGAGAGAGAGAGAGGAAGAAGAGAGAGAGGAGAGAGAGAGGAGGAGAAGAGAAGAAAAGTGGAAAGAGAGAAAAAGAAAGAGAGAAAGAGAGAAAAGAAAGAAAGGAAGAGAAAAGAAAAGAGAAAGAGAAAGAGAAAGAGAAAAAGAAAGGAGAAAAAGAAAAAAAAGAGAACAGCAGACAGAAAAGGCCACAAAAAAGTATGTTTCCTTTGATTTTTTTTTATTTTTTTTTTCGACAAACCCCATTATTCCCAGTTTTTTTCCCTTTTTTTCCCCAAAAATTCTTTTTTTTTTTTATCCATCACTTGTCCTCACCAACTGGGGGCAGTTAATACCCCCCTTATATTTCCATGGGACTTTTATTTGATGGACAGTTTCCAAAAGCGATTTTTTTTGTTGAATAAAAATTTTTGTACGGGCGCTTTTTTTTTTTTTTTTTTCGTGTCGGGGGAAAAAAATTGATTGGTAAAGGGGTTTTAAATGATATATATATATATTTTATATAAAATATTATATATATTTTAAATTATGATAGATAGTTTAATGATAGTAGATAGAAAATAATAGATAGATGTATAGTTTATATTCGATTGATATAAAATTGTTGTATTTTTAGTATGTATAAATTTTTATTTTTTTTATCATTTTTGTTTTAAAATTTTTAATACAAAATTAGGGAACCCGAAATAATTATTGATGTAGCATAATCCCCTTGAATAAATGATATTTGATAATCTAAATTTTAAAATTTGGTAAAAAAAAATAATATCATAAAAACAATAATGAAAATACCATAAAAAGCGAACCCAAAGAATAACACTGGGGGGGGAAAAGGAAAGCGACAAGAAGGGGGAAAAAGAAAAAACGGGGGAAGCGAAAAAAAGGGAGAAAAAAAAAGATTTTATGGGGAAACGGGGAGGAGGGAAGAGAAAGAAAAGGGGGGGGGGGTGGGGGGGGGGGGGGGGGGGATGTCAAAGGGCGGGCCGTGACGGGTTTATCGTTTTATTTTCGTTGGCCCCTAAATTTTTATTTGGCAGCTGGAGCGGGCGTGGTGGTGTGCACGCCCATTTTGCGCCCACGCTACGCCCACCATACGCCCACCTGTGTTGAGCTTGCTTCTTTGTCTCTCCCCTTCGCCCTTCTCCTCCCCCTCCCCCCTTCCCCTTCCCCGCCACACCACTCTCCCTCTCTCTCCCTCCCTCTCTCTCTTTCTCCCTCGCTCTCTTTCTTTTTTCCCCCGCTCATCTTTTTCCCCCCTCGCTCCTCTTTTTTCCCCTTTTCCTCTCTTTCTTTCTCTCTCCCTCCCTCCCTCTTTTTTCCTCCCTCCCTCTCTTTTTTCTCCCGGGCCCCCTCTCTTTTTCCCTCCCTCCCTTTCCCCGGGCCCTCTTTCCCCCTCTCCCTCGCCGCTCTCTTTTTTTCCTTTCCCCTCTCTTTTTTTTTATCCCTCCCTTTTCTCTTTTTCTCCCCGCCCTCTCTTTTTCCCCCCCTCTTTTTCTCCCCCCCTCTCTGTTTTTCCCTCCCTCCCTCTTTCTTTCTCCCTCCTTCTCTCTCTTTCTCCTTCCCTCTTTTCTTTCTCCCTCCTTCTCCCTCTCTCTTTCTTTCCCCCTTTCCTTCCCCCCCTTTTCTTCCCTGCATGCTTTCGCCCCTTTCCCGGACAGAGTACAAGGGCCCAAAGAACCCCTTGCAACCTCCCAAATCTTAAGGAGTCTTCATTGCATTTTTCAAGCACCCTTTGAGTCGTTCCTCATTCCCTTTCTTATTCCTTTTCCTTTTTCCTTCTCTCTCTCTCTCTCTCTCTTTATCTCTCTCTCCCTCCCCCCTCCCCCCCCCCTCTTTCTCTCCCTCTCTCTGTCTGCGTGTCTGTCTGTCTTCTCTCTCTCTCTTCCCTATTTCCTTCCCTGTCTACCTCTCTCTTCTCTCTCTCTTCCCTATTTCCTTCCCTCTCTCATTCCCTCTCACTCCCTCTCTCTCTCTCCATCTCCTTCCCTCCCTCACCCTCTCCCTCACTCTCTCTCTCTTTTTCTCTCTCTCACTTACAGTCACATGATTAACAAAAACCCAGTGAGTTATTATCATTTTGTGTAATGCCAAAGGTCATAAGAAAAAGAAAATGGAAAGGTGATAGAGAAATTTGATGAAAATTGAATGTAAAACAAATGATAAGAAAACAGAAAAATGTCAAGATGTTTTTCCCCAAGTTTTTTTTTTTCCCTGTTGATTTTTATTCGATTTTTTTGGGTTTTTTTTTAAAAATTATTTTCTTCCTTTTTTTCATTTGGGGTTTTTTTCCGGAAAAATTTTTGGGTTTTTTTTTGTTAAAATTTCCTTTTCTTCTCGCTCTCTTTTTTTTTTTCTTTTTTTTCTTTCTTTCTATTCTTTCTTTCTTTCTTTCTCTTTCCTTCTGTCTTTCTTTTTTTATTTATTTCTTTTTCTTTCATTCTTTCTTTCCTTTTCTCTTTCTTTTTCTCTTTCTTTCTTTCTTTCTCTTTCTTTCTTTCTTTCCCCTTCTCCTTCTCCTTCTCGATTCTCCTCCTTCTCCTTCTCTCTCTCTCTCTCCCTCTCTCTCTCTCTCCCCTACTCTCCCCCGCGCCATTTTCCTCTCTTCCCCCTTCCTCCCCTCTCCCTCTCTTCCTTCTTCCTCCTCTCCCTCCCTTTCTTTCCCCCTCCCTTACCCCTTCCTCTCTCCTCTTCCCCTCTTCTTCTTTTCCTCACTTCCCCTCTTTCCGTCCCCTTTGTTTTCTTCCCCTTCCCCTCTCCCCTTTCGCCTCCCTAAACCAGACGATAATCACAGCTCATTGTTTTTACCCAATGCACCACCCTCCCCCCTCTTCCCCCCCCCTCCCTTTTCCCCCCCCCCTCCCCTCCTCCCCTTCTGCCCTCCTTCCCTCTTCCCATCCTCTCTTCTCCTCCCCTCCTCTCCTCCTCTTCCCCTCCAAACCCTCCTCCCCTCTTCCCCTCCTCCCCTCTTCCCCTCCTGCGCAAAGTGGTGGAAACCCGGACGAAACGAGAATAAGAAAAAAAGAGACGAAGGGAAATGCGAAAGAATAAAAGGGAGGGTTAGAGGTCAACACAAACATTAAAAAAAAAATTTTTTAAAAAGGGAGAGAGAGAGGGGGAGAGAAGGGGAGAGGGAGAGAGAGGGAGGAGAGAGAGAGAGAGAGAGAGAAGAAGAGGAGAAGAGAGAGGGAGAAGAGAGAGACAGGAGAGGGGGAAAAAGAGAGAGAGAAAAGAGAGCAAGAGAGAAAGAGAAAGGAGAGAGAAAAAAGAGAGGGGAGAGAGAAGAGGGAGAGAGAGAGAGAAGAGAGAGAGAGAGAAGAGAGGGGAAAAGAGAGAGAGAGAGAGAGGAGAGAAGAGAGAAAGAGAGGGCGAGAGAAAGAGAAAATGGATAAATAGAACAAAAGAAAAATAAATAGAAACAGACAATCGCAGAAAAAAAAAACACCCACAAACAAACACAAACGGGTCACAATTCTAGGGAAGTTCCTGGCGTGAACGAAGGTCAAAAAGGTCATTTATTTCGGTCAACTTCAAGGTAATTGTTTTTGTCTGGGGGCGGGGTGGGCTTTGGGGGCTTGTTCCCCCTCTGTGTGCTTGGGGTTTTGGTGGGGGTGGTGGGGTGGTGGGGGGGTGGTGGGGGGTGGGGGGGGTGGGGGGGGGGTGGTGGGGTGGTGGGGGGGGTGGGGGGGTTTGGGGGTGGTGGGGGTGGCGGGGGGGGTGGGGGTGGTTTGGGGGTGGTGGTGGGGGGGGGGGGGGGGGTGGGGGGGGGGGTGGTGGGGGTGGTGGGGGTGGTGGGGGGTTTTGGTGGGGGGTGTGGGGGTGGTTTGGGGGTGGTGGTTTGGGGGTGGGGGGGGGGTGGGTTTTTCATCAAACATCATCCTTCTTATCCTTATCATCATCTCACATCATCATCATCATCATCATCAAACACATCACCCCATCAACGTGGTTTTTCAAACCATTACTGTTTTCCCTCAAACCAACCCACCACAATCATCAAACCCTGCTCTTTTCCCCCTTCCCATCCCCCCTTAAAAACGTTCTTTCTCCAAAATTTCCCAAAATCCAGGGCTCCCCCCCCCCCCCCCTCCCCCTCCCCCACCCCCGGGGCCTTTATGCCTCCTTGCCCCTTCCCCAACTCCCTCTTCCTTCTCTTCTTTCTCTTCTCTTCTCTTCTCTTTTCTTTTTTCCCCCTCTTCTTTCCCCTTCTCTTTCCCCTTCTCTCTCTTCTCTTTCTTTTCTCTACTCTTCTCCTCTCTTCTCCTCTCCTCTCTTCTCCCTCTCTTCTCCTCTCTTTTTTTCCCTTTCCTCTCTTCTTTCCCCTCCCCTCCTCTCTTCTCCTCTCCTCTCCTCTCCTCCCCCCTCTCCTCCCTCCCCCTCTCCTTTTCCTCTCCTTTCCTCTCCTCCTCTTCTCTTCTCTTCTCTTTTCTTCTCTTCTCTTCTCCCTTTTCTTCTCCTTTTCCTTTTCTTCTCTTTCCTCTCCCCCCTTCTCTCCCTCCCCCTTCCCCCTTCTCCTCTCCCTCTTTTTCTTTTCTCCTTTCTTTCCCCTCTTTTCCTCTCCTCTTTCTCCTCTTTCTCCTCTCCCTCTCCTCTCTTTTCCTCTCTTCTCCTCCCCCTCTCCTCTCCTTCCCCCTTTCCCCTCTCTCCCTTCTATCTCTTCTTCTTACCTGCTTTCCTCTCTTCCCTCCTTTCCCCTTCTCTCCCTTTCTCTCTCCCTCCCCTTGGCCCCTTTTCCCCCTCCCCCTCCTCTCCCCTCCCTTCATTTCCCTCATATTGGCGATTATTTTTCAATCATTCCCTCTCTTGGTTCCCCTCTCTTGATTTTGGGGTTTTTTCTAAACATTTATCACTTTTTTTTTAATTTTTTGTTTTAAATCTTTCTTTTGTCTAAAAGAGGGAGGGGGAAAAAGGGGGGGGGGAAAGGGGGGGGGGGGGGAAGGAAAGGAAAAGGAGGGTAGAGAAAAGAGAATGGAAAAAGAAAAGAGGAGAGGGGAGGAGAGAGAGAGAGAGAGAAGAAGGGGGCGAGAGAGGAGAAAGAGAGAGAAAAGAGAGAGAGAGAGGGGAGAAAAGAGAGAGAGAGCGATTTCCCCCCCCCCCCCCCCCCCCCCCCCCCCACCCCCCAGGGGGCGGGGGGAAAAAATTTCCCCAATGCAAAGGCCCTGAAAATACCCCGGGGGCCAAAAAATAAAAGGTGCCTTAAGGGTCACAGATAATTATAATCGTCCGTGACTTTGACCCTTGTGACCCGACACACATCCTCGCTCATTCACACTGCTGGAGTGACTTACTGCTCGTATTCTTTGTTATTGTCGCTGTTTTTTAGATTGTTTTTGTTGCCATTGTTTTTGTTGCTATTGTTGTTTTTTTTGGTTTTCTATTGGTTTTTTTTTGTTTTTTTTTTGCTAAATTTTTGTTTTTTTTTTTGTTCTATTTTTTTTTTATTTTTTTGGGGGTTTGCTTCTTCTGCTCCTATTGTTGTTTTAGTTGTTGTATTTACCATTTATTCCAATAATTTATTTTACTTTTTCATTAACTTATTAACTTCATTTACTAATTCATTCACTATCCTTCTCCGTTCTATTTTTTTCTATTTATTGTCTTTATTCATTTATCTGTTTATCTCTCAATTTACATCCTCGTTTCATTATTCACTCATTCTAAAAAATTGTAACAATCTTTTTTTTTTTTTTTTGTCCGTGAGATTTAATTTTAAAAGAGATTTTTTGAACTCGAAAAGAATTGATAAATATATTAAAATCTAATTAAAGACATAATTAAACATCATATGTCGACGAATTGTTATGAATTAAATTAACACGATGATATGTGTTAACTTAATACTACATATATTATCAGAAAAGAATGATAACTTGATAAGAAAATTGATATAAAATATAACGAACCAGATAATTTTATTCGCATCACCGAAAAGATGAGTGAAAGGGAATCTTATGTTTTTATTATATTTAATTTTAATAAAAGGTTTAATTCCACAGCGACTCTGGAGGGAGATGATGTAAAACCACATAATCTAATTGTTCTTTTGTCTTGTGATAAATTACACATCATTAGCATCTTTTTTTAATTAACCTCCTTCAAGTTTTGCCTTTTTTTTCTATATTTTATTTTATTTATTTTTCGTCTTCTCCTGTTCTTCGTCTTTCCTTTTTTTGTTCTTTTTCTTCATTTTCTTTTTCGATATCTGCTCTTTATTTCTATTTCATCACCTACGTCCGTTTCTCGTTAGCTTTATTATTTATTATTATTATTATTATTATTATTATTATTATTATTATTATTACTATTATTATTATTTATTATTATTTATTATATTCATTATTATTATTATTATTCTATTATCTTATTTTCCCTCCTCCTTCCTCATCCTCTCCCATCCTCTTCCAATACCTCCTTCTCCCGTCCCCCTTCTCCTGCCTTCCCTCTCTCCCTCCCTCCCTCCCTCTCCCATCCCTCCCTCCCTCCCTCTCCCATCCCTCCCTCCCTCCCTCTCCCATCCCTCCCTCCCTCCCTCTCCCATCCCTCCCTCCCTCCCTCTCCCATCCCTCCCTCCCTCCCTCTCCCATCCTCCCTCCCTCCCTCCCTCTCCCATCCTCCCTCCCTCCCCTCCCCTCCTCCCTCTCCCATCCTCCCTCCCCCCTTCCCATCCCTCCCTCCCTCCCTCCCATCCCTCCCTCCCTCCCTCCCTCCCTAACCTCCTTCCCCAAATTCCCGCGGATCCACCTTGCCTTCCGCTCTGATCCCGGAACTACAAGGACACGCACAGGGGGGGAGGGGGAAGGAGGGGAGAGGAAAGGAAGGGGAGGGGAGGGAAGAGAAGGGAAGGGAAGGGAAGAGGAGGGGAGGGGAGGGATGAAGAGGGGAGGGAGGGGAGGGGAGGGGGGAGGGGGAGGGGAGAGGGAGGGGAGGGAGGGGAGGGGAGGGGGGGGGAGGGGAGGGGAGGGGAGGGGAGGGGAGGGGAGAGGGAAGGGAAGGATTTCTCAGAATCAACAATAGAATTAAGGAAGGAAGGAACGCGTGTTTTCTGTTTGTTTGTTTGTTCTGACTCTGTTGTTCCTCTTGGTTCGTTTAGCTTGTGTGTTTGTTTGTCTGTTTGTTTTGTTTCTTTCTTTCGTTGGATGTGTTTTATTTTTCTCGTATGTGAGATGCAAGGAAATAAATTAATAAATCAGTAAAAAAAAAAGGGCGGGGGGGTGATAGATGATTATATAGAAACAAGAATAGAAATAAAATAGAAATCCGAAATGTGATGATGAAGACGAAGATGACAACAACAACAAATAACAACTCACAGGAAAGAAAATAAGAAAACAAATAAAACAAATAAATTACACACCACAGACAAAAAAAAAAAAAAAAAAAAAAAACAGATTTACTCACCACAGGAAAAAAAAAAACAATTTACTCACCACAGAGCCAAGCAACTTCTTAAGTTCATCTGCCGGAAGTCGCAATCTGTGGGAAACAAACAAAACACATGAAAATAAAAGATCGTATTGGTTTCATTTGTAATGTAAATGTTATTGGGAAGAAGATGCAAAGAAAGTTATTAGGATTTGGCGCGTTTCCCGTGTCCGGTTTTCCTCGTTTTCTTTTCCGTTGTTTTGGTCGTTTTATTTCGTTTTAGGGGGGGACGGGGATATTTTTTATCTTTAAAATTTACTTTTTTATTTTTTTTTCGTTTTTCTCTCTCTCTCTCTCTCTCTCTCTCTCTCTCTCTCCTTCCCACCCCTCTCCTCTTCACTCTCTTCGCCTCTCTCTCTCCTCGTATCCTCTCATCCCTTCTCTCTCTCTCTCCTCCTCTCCTGTCTGTCGTTTTGTCCTTCCTTCCCTCTCTCTCCCTTCTCCCTTCCCCCTCTTCTTCTCCCTTCCTTTATTCCATCTCTCTCTCCCTCTAATCTATTCCTTCCTACTTTCCCTCTCCCCTTTTCCTTTCTTTTCACCTTCCCCTCTTCTTTCCCCTCTCGCCTTCTTTCCCATCCCTGCTGCTCGTTCGTCTTTACGTCCCCTTCCCCCACACCCTCTCCTCTTCCCCTCCTCTTCCCCCCTTCCCCACACCGCTCCCTCCTCCGGTCCCCACTCCCATCCCCCTTCTCCCTCTCTTTCTTCTCCTCCCTCTTCTCTCCTCTCCTCTCTTCTCTCCTCTCCTCTCTTCTCTTCTTCTCTCCTCTCCTCTCTCTCTTCTCCCTTCCCCTCTCCTCTCTTCCCTCCCTCTCCTCTGCTCTCCACACCTCTCCTCCGTCTCCTCTCCCTTCTCTTCTCCCCTCTCCCTTTCTCTCTTTCTGTTTAAGAAATCCCATCCTCATGAGATAATCGCATTACAGTTCCTTATCAGTTTAATGTCCCGGATGCCAACAAACGCAAAAGTTTTCCAAAAATATCCACAGTTTTCATAAACTTTGGAGCCCAACTTGTGACTCAATATTATTACTACGGCAATTCTAGTCAGAATTTCCTCTGCACAACCGCACTCGGATAAGATAAAACTCTTTTCTATATATAATGATTCGAGTCTTTGCAACACGCGTACTGCAATCTGATACCTCTTTACGAAGCAAGTGCAACAAAGGGATGCCATTTGGGGAAAAAGGGCAGGCTTGCAATATGTTATTGCTATGGGCTTCAGAGAATATTGAAAGTCTTCGGAACCTGCCCTTGTCTGTTTCTTCTTCTTGTTCTTCTTTTCCTTCTTCTTTTAACTATGTTTTCTCTTTCTCTCTTTTTCTTCGATCTCTTTGCATCGTTCGTTCTTTTTTTTTTTTTTTGTCTTTCGCTCTCTCTTTCTTTCGTTTCTCTTTCGTCTCTCTCTCTCTCTTTCGTCTGTCTCTCTCTCTCATTCGTCTCTCTCTCTCTCTCTCTCATTCGTCTCTCTCTCTCTTTCTCTTTCTCTTTCTCTTTCTCTCTCTTTCTCTTTCTCTTTCTCTCTCTCTCTCTCTCTAGTTCGTCTTTATGTTTCTTTTTTTCTCTCAAACTCAAACTGATAATAATAAATGAGGACAATAAAGATACCAACAACTGCTACAACAACAATAAAACACCAACAACACCAATAGCAACATTAACATTAACAACAACAAAACAACAACAACAACAACAGCAACAGCAAATCCCGTTCCAGTCTCCTCCTGTTCCACCGAATCAGCGCCCAGTCGTCCTCACAAACGCCACGCCCTTTGATATCGGGTGATTGAGATTTAATAATGGTGAGAGTGAACGATATTTTTCTTCCTGTTTTTTTTTTTTTTTTTTTTTTTTTTTTTTTTTCAATAATCGATGAGTGGATTGCTTGTACGAATCGGATCGCTGGACTGTCATTCAGTCTCGTCTGTTGATTGTGGTGGTGATGATGTGGTGGTGAAGGGGGGAGGGAGGGGGTGTGGTGGAGAGGGGGAGGGAGTGGGTATGGTGGTGAGGAGGAGGGAGTAAGATGACGATAACTGGCGTGGTGGTTACGGCATATTATGGCAACATTGAAACACAAATCTTCCAATCCTTCCTTCCTTCTTCTCTCTCTCTCTCTCTCTCTCTCTCTCTTCTCTCTCTCTCTCTCTCTCTCTCTTCTCTCTCTCTCTCTCTCTTTTTCGTTCCCATATTCTGTTCCCGCCTATTTCACGATGCATGAACAGAACTGAACAATTGAACTGAATATTTTTCGGCAACTCGTACCTGGACCGACCTTGCAAAAGTGAGAGAGATTTGTTTTTACATGTTATTTTTGTACAGAAAACGTATATAGGTATATGAATAAATTAAAACAAAGCGACAGATGACAAAATGAAAGATTCTGTTTTTGTTTGGCTCTCGCTCACTCTCTCCTTGTCTCTCGCTCTCTCCCTCTCCTTATCCCTCTCCTCTCCCTCACTCTCTCCTCGACTCTCCACTCACATCTTAACCTCCCTCTCTTTCTTCTCCTTTCACTTGCCAATCTCCACCTTCCTCCTTCTCCTCTCTCTCTCTCTCTCTCCCTCCTCTCTCTCTCACTCTCATCCTCTCTCTCTCTCACTCCTCTTCTCTCTCTCTTCATCTCATCTCATCTCTCTTTCTACTTCTCTCTCTCTTTCATTCTCCATATGCACATTTCCATCTCTCATCCTTCCTTCCTTCTCTCTCTCTCTCTCTCTCTCTCTCTCTCTCTCTCTCTCTCTCTCTCTCTCTCTCTCTCATGCAACCCATCAAGGAAAATGCATCAAATCTTTCAAGAAAATCAGGTAATTAACATGTAAAGATGAATAATTGAAACTTAATAAATAAAATATGTAAGTGAAAACAAAAAAAAAGGTCAACACATAAAAACAAAAAGAATGAATAAAAAGTGATAATGAATAAATGATAAACAAACGCAGCAAAGAGAGCGAAGTGCGCACTGAGGGGCGTGGCCAGGCGAGGGCCCAGGGCGCGGAAGGGCGTGGCCAAACGCGCAGGTGACCCAGCAAGGGGCGTGGTCTCCTGCCATCAACAACATCCTGGTCCTTGCGTGACCGCCTCGACAGTGACAAACCAAGGGAACCTTGTTTTGCACAGGGAATGGGTCAAAGAAAGGAGATTCGATTCATTTTGCACAGGGAATGGGTTAAACTAAAGAGTTTCGATTCGACTTACACAGGGAATGGGTTACGGTGAGGAATACAGCCTAATTTCGCACATGGAA
>NC_051411.1:28488595-28491095 GCF_015228065.2 Penaeus monodon
ATACTTTCTTCAATTTCATTTTTTTTTTTTTTTTTTTAAAATAAGTTTTTTTCTTCCCAATACTCTCTTCTTCTCTTCTTTGCTCTCCATCGCGTCTATTATTTTTTTTTTTTTTTTTAGCTATCTCTTCACACATTCTTGCTTTTCGTTTTCAGTCTTCTCTAATAAGCATTGTATCCCGTAATGACCACCATTCACGCCCAAGCCAAAAGCAACATGACTTCTGAATGCAAATAAGTGAATGTCTGGCATTTGCTCGAGTGAACGTGCACAGTCAAGGGGATGTTGGTGTTGTCTTTTGCAATATGGCGTTCTTCAAACAAATTTGGGAATTTTTAATTTAAAATAAAAAAAAAAGGTCTTTTTAGTTGGTTTTAAAATAAAAAAAGTTTCAAGTAAAATTTAAAAAAGACAGCAGATTCAATTGATATGAAAGCAATATGAAAATAAAGGTCAATTTCAATTAAAATTACGATAAAAATTCAGTTTGTGAAAATAAAGGTCAATTTCAATAATTGAAAATGAAGAAAATAGAAAATGTAATAGGAGGCAAAAATTAAAAAATATTATCGAAAAAATGAGATTACATCGACTTCTTTTTTATCAGCAACATCCACTACCACTTCCCAAAACGCGCGGGGCCCCTTCGAGAAATGCGATTTCCGAAAATCCGAAATTGGAGAAATACATAAATTTACATACTTCTCCCAGTGAATCCGAAGAAACCCGGGCATTATTTTATTTTCATCCTCCTCTTTTTTCTGTCACGGTGGACGGACCTCACTCCCGCGATCAGAGAAAACGGGTTTCGACGCTCAATTCCGTCATCTTCGTAAAGAACGCGTTCGGTGATTTCACTTTTTGTAATAAAAGGAGGGGAAGGGGGGGGGGGGAAGAGGCGACGAAGAGAGATCATTTTTGTGGTTTTTCCCGGGGAGACAGCGAGTGGGGGGAATTTTCGTGTTGCGAACCAACATTTTTTTCGGGGCATTACGCATGGTAGTAAAACTAGCTAAAACTTTTACAAAAACAGAGTACATATTCACTTTACGTAGATAATCAGTATGTGTGTGATTTTTGTGGAAGGTTTTTGTATCATACTGAACATTGAAAAAAAAAAAGCAATACGGCGCGCGCGCAACGTGTGTATTTGTGGTGTTTGTGTGTGTGTGTGGTTGTGTGTTTTTGTGTGTGTGTTGGGGGGTGTGTGTGTGGTGTTTTGTGTTTGTGTGTGTGGGGGTGTGTGTTTGTGTGTGGTTTTGGGGTTTTGTGTGTGGTGTGTTGTTGTGGGGGGTTGTGCTGTGCGTGTTGTGGTGGTGTGGTGTTGTGTGTGTATTTTTTTTATTATTTTTTTTTTTTTTATTTTGGTTTGATTTATTTAAATATGAGTTTTTTTTTTGGGGGTTTTTGTTTTTTGTTTTTGTTTGGTTTGCCCCTTAACTGCAGGGGTGCGTGCTTCTTTTTGGGGGTGGTAAAATTTAAAAAAAAATATTATTATATATATTTTTATTAATATATATATATAATATATATTATATATATATAATTATTATAAAACATATTTTCCCTGAATACTTTTTTTAAAACATACACAGGATAAAAAAGAAAAGAAATTCAAATATAAAATATTTTTGATGTTTTGGGAAAACATTTATCATATAAATTTGGCAATTAGGGGTATTTTTTTATTTTTTTATATATTATATGAAATTTAAAAAACCAAAACCAATATAAACACATACTTTTCCAAAAATCTTCTCTCCTTGGTTCCCCCGCAACAAAACTACAAGGCATAAGGCGTTTTCCTACAATCCATCCATTCCCCCCAAAAATTTTTTCAACCACCCAGCCTCACACCCCCCACCCATATTTTTCCTTCCCAGTTTTGAACTATATTCACAATCACCAAATAAAACGCCTTTTTTTCACAATTCGCCCCCCAGATCCACCTCCCCCCCCATTTTCCCTTTTGGGGTTTCCAATTCCCCACCCCAAAAGGCGGGGGAAAAAAATTTTAAAAAAAAAAAAAAAAAAAAAAAAGGGGGACCCCCCCCCGGGGGAAAAGAAAAGGAAACCCCCACCGGGGGGGGGAAAAGGGGGGGGGGGGATTTCAAAAAAAGGGATGGTGAAAGTTGGGGGAAGTCAGTCAGGGGAAAAATTTTTTCCCCTTCCCCGGGGGGGTTTTTGGGGGGGGGCTTTCCCCCCCCTTTTTTTTTTTCCCTTTTTTTTTTTTTATGTTATATATATATGCTTATATATGTATATTGTATATGCATACACATGTATATACATAAGCAGAGATGCAGATAGTCTACAAATATATAAATATTTAGATGATAGAGATAGACATGTATATACATATATTGGCAATTATGATATATATATATATATATATATATATATATATATATATTATATATATACATACAATTATAAACACATAACTGTATTCCAAAAAATCTCCTCTGCACTTGGATTCCCACACGCAAGCAAGCTTCGA
>NC_051411.1:28496095-28508595 GCF_015228065.2 Penaeus monodon
AGGAAGAGAGAGAGAGAGAGAGAGAGAGAGAGAGAGAGAGAGAGAGAGAAGAGAGAGACAGAAGAGAGAGAAATTCGAACGCTTAGGTCACGTATATCTCTTTTTCTTTCTTTCTTATTCTTTCTTTTTTTTTTCTTTTTTTTTTTTAGGGGGGGGAAGAATTTTACTTTTTTTTTTTATCGTGTTCTTATGTAAATGACACGTGCGAGAAAGACAATGAATGGCGGAATGGTCTTTTGTGGACGTGTGTGATGGCTTCTTTGTGACGCGATAGTTGAATGTGAGAAAAAAACACACACACACACACACACACACACACACACACACACACACACACACACACACACACACACACACACACACACACACACATAGTAATGTGTATGTATATATATATATTTTTTTTTTTTTTTTTTTTTGGGGGGGGAGGCAGGGAGAAACGAAAACAGGAACAAACAGAGAGAGGTGGGGGGGGGGGTTACAGACAGACAGATAGACAGAGAAAATGATGATGATGATGATGATGATTCATTCGCTCTAAAACACTGTCTTCCACATTCACTCCCTTACTGATCAAAAACCAGAGGTCACCTAAGTCAACACTTGCCTTGCCTATTTGCTGTGAAACCGGTGGGCTGCAAATACCTTTCTAGAATCCCTGTAAAAGGCTCGTGGATGACTTTCTCTTTGGATTCAGATTGCATGGAGGAGGTTTCGATGTACAGATAAAACAAAAGACGATCGGGATAGATACGGGGTAAACAAAAGACGAACAGTAAGCTATCGGAAACGTTCCGGATAATTTTTTAAATAATAATAAATAAGTAAATAAATAAATGAATAAATAAATAAATAAAAATTCTGGGTAAATACAAGACTATTGGAGAAATATAGGTAAACGCATTATGAAAGCTGAAAAATAGAATAAAATAAAATAAACCGAAAACGATCTGAAAACTTCTCGGTAACAAAAGGCGATCGGGAAAAATCTGCTCTAGGAAATGATCAGGAAAAACAAAAGGCGATCAGGGAAATAACGAACTATATTTATTGTATTTTTCCTACCTTCCTTTCTTTTATTCGTCCTCTAACGACTCATAATAAGAGGATATATCTTTGATAACGGAAATAATTTTAGAAGTGTAAGTCACTGGAACAAAAACAAACAAATACTAAGACAAAATTCCCGCAAAATTAATCACACCATACAATCTACTTCTTAAAACAAAACCTTGATATTATTAAAAACCTAAGGCTATCATTCACACCAAAACAGAACCGAACCTTCTGAGGATTCGAACGCCGCCAACCGACATTCGAACGCCGGCTTCAGTTTAGGTTCATAACATTCCATTAAGAACCATAAACCATGGGAACGAGAGACAGAATAAACGAACTTCATTTCACGCAAGAAAGATCTGCAAACGGACCGACATTTATTAATCTTTTCTTCGTAGTAAGTGGAGCGTTAAAATAAGAGCTTGTGTTTTCATCCCTCTAGTGATAAGGGGAAATGTGTGTTTTAAATGCATGTCGTGGGAATTCTGTGGGAGAGGGGGGAGGGGGGAGGGGGAGGGGGGAAGGGGGGAGGGGGAGGGGGAGAGGGAGAGGGAGAATGAGAGGGAGAAGGGTGAGAGAGAGAGAGAGAGAGAGAGAGAGAGAGAGAGAGAGGGAGGGAGGGAGGGAGGGAGGGAGGGAGAGAGAACGAGAACGAGAACGAGAACGAGAACGAGAACGAGAACGGTAAACGAGAACGAGGAAGAGAAAGAGAAAGAGAGTGAGAGAGAGAGAGGGAGAGAAAGAGAAAGAGAGAGAGGGAGGGGGATCTTTACATCTCAGAAAATATAGCAGGGCTCCAAAATCATGAACCATAGATAATAGAATAGATATCTGAATCCGTAGCTACAAGTCCTTTGAATTTTATATCAAAAATCGGTCCTCATAAATGTAAATTTTCAATATAACCAGAAAATGTGAAAATCAAACCGGTTTTGGAAACTACTTAAAAAAAAAAAAGTTATCAAACGATCATAGAATAAATAAGAGCGAAAATAAACACAAATTTATCTTTACGAACTCATAAAGTATTATAATTCCTTGAATCTTCACCAAACGACCGTCCTTGACTGAAAACCACAAAGGAAAAAAAAAGTTACCATCCACAGTTAGTAAATACCACGAAGGGATAATAAAGAATAATAATAAAAAAAAGAAATAAGATAAAAACTCGACAGCACTGAGAGCGAGAGTGCGTTGTGGGAGAACTGCCCTCTGTCGACGCTTCTTGATTTCCCACAATTCCCATTAAAAACAAAAGACTGTCGAGGGAACCGCCATTAAGGGTTCGAAACCCCGACGAGAGGGTTTTGTGTATGGAGGAGCAAGGAGGAAGAGGAAGTCGAAAAGGAAGAGGAGGAAGAAGAAAACTATGAGGAGGAGGAGGAGGAGGAGGAGGAGGAGGAGGAAGAAGGAGGAGGAGGAGGAGAAAGAGGAAAAGGAGGAGGAGGAGGAGAAAGAGGAAAAAGGAGGAGGAGGAGGAGAAAGAGGAAAAAGGAGGAGGAGGAGGAGAAAGAGGAAAAAGGAGGAGGAGGAGGAGAAAGAGGAAAGAGGAGGAGGAGGAGGAAGAAGAGAAAACTAGGGTGGAGGAGGAAGGAGGAGGAGGAGGAGGAAGAGGTAGTATGTGTAGGAGTGCGTGCACGCGCGCGCGCGCGTGTGTGTGCGTGAGCGAGCTGTTGCTTTGAATCATGCCTGCCCCCGGCAAGGCTAGGTGGTGTCCTTTGCACGAATCTCTTAATCATTCTGCTTTACGAATTTACATTTTTCTTTTCCTTTTTCTTCCGTTTTCTTTCATTCCATTGCAAGTACAGGGACTGACACTAAACAGATACGCCCCAGCATGAAGGAATGGTCTGTCCGGGGCACGTATGCATTCTGAAAGGTTAAATACGAGCAGGTGCGTTGTCGCCGAAATACCACAAGGCGGGGCAGTTAGGGCGGCCGACTCGATTCTGCCTCGCTCACCTTGGCGGCTCCTCCTGCTCCTGCTCCCTGCTCCTGCTGTCTTGCTGTCCTGCTGGGGGGGGGGGTGCCCCTCGTTCTGTCTCGCTGTCGTTCTTTGTCTCGTCGTCTCTCTGCGTGTCTCTTTAACTCTCTTTTCTCTTTTCCTCTGCCTTTGAGAGAGAGAGAGAGAGGAGAGAGAGAGAGAGAGAGAGAGAGAGAGAGAGAGAGAGAGAGAGAGAGAGAGAGAGAAGAGAGAGAGAGAGACAGAGAGACAGAGAGACAGAGAGAGACACAGACACAGACAGACCGACACAGACAAACACATACACACACACACACAGACGAACGGGCAATCAAATCAGACAGAGACTCCTAGAAACAGAACAGGTGAGAGAAAGTAGGGGGGGGGGGGTAACCCATCAAGCGCTATCAGAGCCGACACCTCAAAACAAACTAACGACGGCAGGCGACAAAAACCAGCCCGCTGGAAAGTGATCCATCGCCCACGGAAAGCTCTGTAAAAACGGGCGCTGGGAATCCGTTACGTTGCATGCGGTTGGCGTTCTTGGAAGAGGCGGATTTTTGGCGCGTCTCGTGGTGACGTCATAGTTTCCGCTTCTGCGCGACGAAAAAGGCGGATATTTGTTCATTCCTTGCATTCTTGTGGGGATAACTGGTGGCAATGAGTGTTCATGGACATAGAACAACAACAACTGATGACAGATTTACTTAATTAACATATAAGATATTCATAAGCTCTCGGAAATCACTTAAAAGGTCGGTTAAGATCACGACTTTGGCCTATTCCACGCGCTAAAAGGGCACGCAAGACTGACCTTATCTATAGCATTCTGTCTTATGTTTTCCTTTTACTGGTATTTACGATGCTCTTCTAATAGCATTAGGTGAGGGGGGATAAAACTTTAACCACCTAAAACTTGAATGATGAAAAGACAATTTGTTCGTCTGTTTGTTTGTGGTTAATAAATAGACATTTAATCTTATATATTTTGTGTTTTTGCTTTCTGGTGCGCATATATATGATTTGATGCTTGCACGTGTTTATATATGTATGCATACATCTACCGAGACAAGTATGTACGTAGACATATTCATACATACCTGGTAAATATTCATCCGCATCTGCATTTATATAAGGCATTATGTACGTAAATATTGTATTCTTGTGCAAGAGAAAGAAAAAAGGAGAGTGAAAGCAATGACTGTCGCCTGTGCTTGCGTAACTTGCCGCTACGATCACGAAATAACTGGAATCTCCCCTTATCTCCTCCTTCAAACTCCTTAACTCCCTCCTCATTCCTCTTATCTGCCCCTTGATCTCCATAATATACTCCCTTATCTTTTGTTTCACTCCCTTACCTCCTCCCTCATACCCTTTATTTCCCCTCATCCTCCTTATATCCCCCTCAACCCCTTTACCTCCCCATCACCCCTCTCTCCCATTTTCTCCCCCCTCACCCCCTTCTCTCCCCCCCTCACCCCCTTCTCTCCCCCCTCACCCCCTTCTCTCCCCCCCTCACCCCCTTATCTGCCTCCATGCCCGCCTTCCCTCCCCTTTCCCCTCCCCCACAACCTTTACTCTTCAGGCACGTGTTAATGGTCGTTCACAGATCATTAAACGTGGTCAGTATGTAGAGTCTGTGACGCCGTGAGGGTTCGGGGGTTGGATAAGGAAGGGGGGAGGGAGGGAGGGGGGGGGGGGGGAGGGGGGGAGGGGAGGGCAGGGGGGAGGTGGGGGAAAAAAAAAAAAAAAAAAAAATTTCTTTTTTCCCCCTCCCCCTTTCCCCCCTTAAAATTATTCCCCATTTCCTTTTTCCCCCCTAAAACCCCAGAGCCCTTATCTATACATTCTCTTTTTTTTTTTCCTTTTCCTCTCTATCCCCAATCCCTTCAAAACCTTAAAACCCCCCCTTTCCCATGTAAAACATTTTCTTCTTTTGTTAGGCTTTTCTTTTTTTTTTTTTTGGCATGTTTTTATTTTATTGTTTATCCTTTCCTACAAATTTTGTAATTTTTTAACCAGCATTTAGTAGTTTTTTTGGGGAAAAAATTGGGTTTTTAGGGAGGGAAGGGAGGGGGGGGCAAAGTTGTTTGGTTCGTAATTTCCGTTTAAGTAAAAAAGGAATCCTTTCCTAACTTTTTTTTATTTTTTATGCCGATTTATTAATTATCCTATTTGTTATCCTTCCCTCCTCATATTTATTTTAATTATTTAATTTAAATTTTCCCTTACCATTTTCCCATTTTTCCCTTTTAAATCACAAAAAACCCCCCCTTTTAACCCCCCCTCACCCTTTTTAAAAAAAAAAAATTCCCCAAAAAAAGTTTAAAAACTCAAACCAAAAAAAGGAGGGAAAGGGGGAAGATTTAAAGTGGTAGAGTAGTGAGGGGGGAGGGGAGGGTGGGGGGGAAGGAAGGGGGGGAGGGGAAAGGGAGGGGGGAGGGAGGGGGAGGAAGGAGAAGAAAGGAAGGGGTTAGTAAAGAAGGAAGTTTTTTTTTTAAAGGGGAGGGGGGGGGGGAGGCGGGGGTGAAAGCGGGGGGGATTCCTTTTGGGGGGAAAGGAAAGGGGTTTTGGGGGGTTAGAAGATAAAGGGATAAAAGTAACGAAAGTAAGGGGATGGTGGGAAGAAGAAAGGAAAGAGGGAAAATGGAGAGAGAAAAGAAGGTGAGTGTTTTAAAATTTAAATTTAAATAAAATTTTTGATAAGAAAATAATAAAAACTAGAAGGAAGAAAAAGGTAGGGAAGGGGAGGAGGTAAGAGAAAAAGGGAAAAGAAAGGAAGAGAGGAGGGAAAGGGAGGGGAGAAGAGAGAGAGAGAGAGAGAGGGAAGAGAGGAAGAGAAAGGGGAGGGGAGGAGGGGGGAGGGGGAGGGAGGGAGGGAGAGGAGAAGGGGGAAAGAGAGAGAGGGAGGGAGGAAGAGAGAGAGGAGAGGGAGAGAGAGGAGAGGGGAGAGGGGAGAGGGGGGAGAGAGGAGGAGAGAGGAGAGAAGGGGGGAGAGGAAAAAGGGGAGAGGAAGAAAGAGCAGAAGACAAGAAAAGGGCCCCAGAAAAGGGCGGAAAGGTCGGGAGGAAACCCAAACCCCCCGGGGCGGGGACCCCCCCTTTTTCCCCCCCCTTCTTTCTTCCTTTTTTTTTTCCCTTTTCTTCCTTTTTCCCTAACCTTTTCTTTTTTTTTTTTTTCTTTTTTCTTTTTTCTCTTCCCCTTTCCCCCCCCCTTCCCCACCTCACTCCCCTCCCTTCCTTCCCCCCCCCTCCCCTTTCCTCCTTTCCTCAACTCCCCTCCCTCCCCCCCCCCCCTTTCCCCTTTCCCTTTTTCCCCTTTTCCCTTCCCCCCCTTTCCCCTCCTTCCCTTCCCTTCCTTCCAATTCCCTCCCTTTCTCCCCCTCCCTTCTTACACCCTCTCCCTTCCCCTTTCCCCTCCCCCCCCCCTTCCCTTCCCTTCCCTTCCTACCCACTCTCCTCTGCCAGATACCCCCTCCAGATACCCCACGAGCGTAAGGGCGCAAGGGTCGCAGAAGCCAAGGGCGTGGCTAAGAGGAAGGCAGCTGAAGGCCAATGGTGGGGGGGAGGGGGGGGAGAAGAAAAAGGGTGTGAAGAAAGGGTGCGAGAAGGAGGAGAGATAGTGAAAGAAGGGAGGTTAAGGTGTGAAAGAAAAGGGGTATACGCAATTGTGATTAATAGGAGATGGTGAGAAAGTCGAGAATCAGAAAGAAGGAAAAAATAAAAATAGAAAAATAATGGTGAAATTAATGATATTACAAAAAAATAACGATCTGTAATATATAACTGAATAGAAAGCTAAAATAGTATCAAAAATTAAAATAAGAAGAAAATAAAAAATAAAAATAGAAATAAATACTCGTGATAAATAGAAGTTAAAGAGAGAGTCGATGGGGGGGGGGGGTTGCTTAGAAAAGCCTCAATGCATAATCAAGGGTGTGGCTGAAAAGGGCATCCCCCACCCCCCTTAAAAAACGACTGGCACTGAAGTAGTACATACCAGAGTGTACATAAAAGTAATATACATAACTAAGTCACGATTTCGGTAGTACATCCCCCTCTACCTCCCCATCCCTTCCCCTTTCCCTTTCCCTTCCCCTACTCCCCTACACCTAATTACCTTCTCCCCCCTACCCTCTACCCCCAGGAGCCTGCCCTCTTCCCCTACCTCGTTATCCACTAATCGCTAACTCTCCCCCCTACCCATGCCCTAATCTCATGCCCCCTACCCCTGCCTCTACACCTTACCCCCATACCCCTTACCCACTTCCTTCCCCCTACCCCCTAACCTTGCCTTAATCTCATACCGCTACACACTACCCCTTACTGTTTTCCTCCCTACCCCCTACCCCTGCCCCTACCAGCTCCTTGCCCATACACTCTTCCCCTGCCCTTACCTTCTTAATAATTTAGTGCGTAGAGATATAAAAGGCACAAGAAAGAGCGAGTGAGAGCGGCAGAGGGAGGACCCGGAGCCAGCCATAGATCAGGGAAAAGGTTACTTAGATAAGAATAATGACTGCAATTCTTGGGCATGGAGGTGGGGGTAGGGATGAGGGGGAGAGGGATTGACCTATTTGCTGTTGGCTTTATCTCTCTCTCTCTCTCTCTCTCTCTCTCTCTCTCTCTCTCTCTTCTCTCTCTCTCTCTCTTCTCTTCTCTTCTTTTTTTTCTCTCTCTCTTACCTCTTTCTTTTTTTTCTCTCTCTCTTTCTTTCTTTATTCGTTACATCTTTAAAAGGATTTCAAGATCGATCTAAGAAATTGACGACCATGACGCATCCAAGACAAATACACAGACTAATCCCCCTTTACAACGAAACAAACAACCCGCGCCAATTCCCTTTTCAAGCCGAGAGCAAGCAAGCGGCGTTGACGATAATCAAACCGAACGCAACCTCAAGCGAGGGTGATCTTAAACCTAAGCCAAATTGCAGGCTTTGGAACGCGGGGTCTGTAAATGCTGCAGCACCGTCCGCCCGAGGTTAATTAACTACCTTTTCTACCCTGTAAGAACGCGCATTAACAGTGCTGTCTCTCTGGATGGGTCAGCTGTTCACGAAATGAGGCCTCTGTCTGTGCACTCTCTCTTTTTCTTGCATTCTTTCTCTTTTTCTTTTTTCTGTTTCTGTTTCCCTTTGACTTTGTCTTTCTCTCTTTCTTTGTCCTTCTTTTTTCCTTTCTTGCTTTCGTTCGTTCTTTCTCTCTCCCTCTCCCTCTCCTCTCCCTCTCCTCATCTCTCTCTCTCCTCTCCTCTCCTTCCTCTCCCTATCCTCTCCTCTCCTCTTTCTCTCTCCCTCTCCCTCTCCTCTCCTCTCCTCTCCTCTCCTCTCCTCTCCTCTCCTCTCCTCTCCTCTCCTCTCCTCTCCTTCTCCTTCTCCTTCTCCTTCTTCTCCCTTTTTCTCTCCCTCTCCTCCCTTCCCCTCCCCCCCTCTTTGTGACCCCTCAATATCGTGTGTCAAAGGGCGTGGTCAATTGGTAGTCGCAAGTCAGTCCATTCGGGCGCGCCAAGAGAGCGATTTCCCGCGGGCAAGATCGTCTTGGTGGTCACGTGATAGCGATCAGCTGTTCCACGCTCAGCTGATCCGCGGGCGTGTTATGGCTGTCACGGGCAGGGGCCCCAGCTGGCTGGCTGGCGTGCGCCCGTTGCGTGTTGCATGTTGCATATTGCTCATACCTCGGGGGCGTTAACTGCCAAGGCCAAATGCAGTCTGTCTTTCTGATTGTTGTTCATTCGCTTGTTTGTTTGCCTGTCTCATTATTTGATTTTTCTCTCTCGCTCTTGCTGTTTCTATTCTCTTTCTCCTTCTCTCTAAAAGGTTGGACTGAGAGAGAGAGAGAGAGCGAGAGAAAGAGAGAGAGAAAGAGAGAAAGAGAGAAAGAGAGAGAGAGAGGGAGAGAGAGAGGAGAGAGGAGAGAGAGAGGGGGGGGGGGGGTAAGACTGGAGGTGGAGGAAGGAATGGCAGCTGAACGAAAGAGAGGAGAGAAGAAGTGAGAGAAGGCGGAGACTGAGGGACAGAAGTAGGAGGAGGAAGAGAAGAGAGAAAAGGCAAGGGTAAGAAGGAAAGAAGAGAAAAGAAAGAAGGAAAGAAGAGAAAAGAAAGAAGAAAAGAAGGAGGAAGGTTAGAAGAAAAGACCAGGAAAAAAGGATGGAGAGAAGAAAAGAAAGATGAATTGAGGGTGGAAGGATAAAGCGAAAGGACGAAGAGAAGGCGGAAGGATAGAAGAAAAACGAGTGAAAAGCGAGGAGGAGGAAGATGGGAAGAATGAGATGAGGAGCAAGAGGACAAAAAAAAATCTCTAAGTGATGAGAAACCCGAAGGTCGTGTTCGGAAGCGATGCCCAAAACTGGAAGTCGTGTCGAGTCGTTCTGAGGAAGGAGGACGACTCTTTTATAAATAGACCGGTCGTGCACATTTGCTTCTCTCTCTCTCACTCTCCTCTCTCTTTTTTCATTGTTGTACTCTTATCTCTCTCTCTCGCTCTCTCCTCTCTCTTCTCTCTCTCTCTCTCTCTCTCTCTCTCTCTTCTCTACTCTTCTACTCTCTCTCTCTCTCTCTCTTCTCTCTCTATGATATAATATATATATATATATATATATATGATATATTATATATATAATACTATATAGATATAATATAACCTATCTCCCATCTCTATCTCTATCTCTCTCTCTCTTTCTCTCTATCTCTATCTCTATCTCTCTCTCTCTTCTCTCTTTCTCTCTCCATATCATTCATTTAATATCTTAAAAATGAACTTTCTTTAATTTGAAAGATATAAAATGATAGCTACTTCTGTCATGATTATGAAAAAAACAACCCATGCCACCATAAAAAAAAATATTTAAAAATATCTTTTTAGAAAAATAAAAAAAAACGATTAAAAAAATATAATAAGAAATATTGAGACAAAAAATACATTTGTTTCTAATTCAAAGATTTCGCCGCGTGATTTCAATTTTCGCAGCACATAAGACGCCTTACGAACTTTTCCCGTTTTCATTTATCTGAGTCTTGAGGTCTGGTAACACATGTGCATCCATGACTATAAATACGCGTACACGTACACATGTCTACACTTACATGCATGTATACATACATACAACCATACAAACAAACATACATACATACATACATACATACATACATACATACAACATACATACACACACACACATCCATACGAGGGAGGACGGAGGGAGGGAGGGCAGGGAGGGAGGAAGGAGGGAAGGAGGGAAAGGAGGGAAGGAGGGAGGGAGGAGGGAAGGGAGGGGAGGGAGGGAGGGAGGGAGGGAGGGAGAGGGAGGAGCGGAGAGGGCGAGGGAGAGGGAGGGAGGAGGGAGAGAGAGAGGAGAGAGAGAGAGAGAGAAGAAGAGAGAGAGAGAGAGAGAGAGAGAGAGAGAATATAAAAAAAAACTGAAATCAGAAGAAGAAGAAACAATCTCTGCAATTGAATATCAAAACAACAGGGAACCGTGAAGAACACAAACTAAACTAATAAAGAGGAACGAAAAGGAAAAAAATGCAAATGACAAGGAAAACACGGGAGAGAGAAGAGGAGGGGGAAGGGGGGGAGAAGGGGGCGCAAGGGAGAGAGAAGAGGAGGGCGGGGGGAGAAGGGCGGCCTGCAGTGGGAGAGAGAAGAGGAGGGGGGGAGAAGGGGTCGCAGGGAGAGAGAAGAGGAGGGGGGGTGAAGGGGGCGCAGGGAGAGAGAAGAGGAAGGGGGGGAGGAGAAGGGGGCGCAGGGAGAGAGAAGAGGAAGGGGGGGGGAGAAGGGGGCGCAGGGAGAGAGAAGAGGAAGGGGGGGGAGAAGGGGCGCAAGGGAGAGGAAGAGGAGGGGGGGGGGAGAAGGGGGGCGAAGGGAGCGAGAAAGAAGAGGAGGGGGAAGGGGGAGAAGGGGGCGCAGGGAGAGAGAAGAGGAAGGGGGGGGAGAAGGGGGCGCAGGAGAGAGGAGAGAGAAAGGAGGGGGGGGGGGGGAGAAGGGGGCGCAGGGAGAGAGAAGAGGAGGGGGGAGGGGGGGGAGAGAAGGGGGATCGCAGGGACAGGCGAGAGAGGAAGAGGGGGGGGAGGGGGGGAGAAGGGGCGCAGGGAGAAGAGAAGAGGAGGGGGGGGGAGAAGGGGAGCAGGAGAGAGAAGAGGACGGGGGGAGGGGGGCCGAAGGGGGCGCAGGGAGAGAGAAGAGGAAGGGGGCGGGAGAGGGGCGCGGGAGGAGAGAAGAGGAGGGGGGGGGAAGAAGGGGGCGCAGGGAGAGAGAAGGGAGGGGGGAACGGGGGGGAGAAGGAGGGCGCAGGGAGAGAGAAGAGGAAGGGGGGGGAGAAGGGGGCGCAGGGAGAGAGAAGAGGGGGGGGGGGGGGAGAAGGGGGCGCAGGGAGAGAGAAGAGGAGGGGGAAGGGGGGGAGAAGGGGGCGCAGGGAGAGAGAAGAGGCGGGGAGGGGGGAGAAGGGGGCGCAGGGAGAGAGCAAGAGGAAGGAGGGGGGGGGAGATGTAAGAAGGGTGGCGCAGGGAGAGAGAAGAGAGGGGGATAAGGGGGGTAGAAGGGGCGCAGGAGAGAGAAGAGGAGGGGGGGGGGAGAGGGGGCGCAGGAGAGAGAGAGGAGGGGGGGGAAGGGGGGGAGAAGGGGGCGCAGGGAGAGAGAAGAGGAGGGGGGAGGGGGGAGAAGGGGGCGCAGGGAGAGAGAAGAGGAAGGGGTTGGAGGAGAAGGCGGGCGAAGGGAGAGAGAAGAGGAGGGGGGAGGGGGAGAAACAGGGGCGCAGTGGAGAAGCAGAGGCGGGGGACAAGGGGGGGAGAAGGGGGGGGGCGCAGGGAGAGAGAAGAGAGGGGAGGGGAGGCGAAGAAGGGGGGCAGGGAGACGAGAAGAGGAAGGGGGGGGGAAGAAGGGGGGGGCCCAGGAGAGAGAAGAGGAAGGGGGGGAGAGCGAGAAAGGGGGCGCCAGGGAGAGGAGGGAAGAGGAGGGGAAGGGGGAGGAGAAGGGGGCGAGGGAGATGAGAATGAAGGAGGGGGGAGGGGGGAGAAGGGGGCCAGGGAGAGAGAAGAGGACAGGGGGGGAGGAGTGGTAAGGGGGTCGCTCAATCCCGCCCCCGCCCGCTCGCCGCGTCACGTCCCGCACGCCCCCCTCCCGCAGCCGCGCAGCCGCTGTCCCCGCCCGTCCCAGCGCCCCCGCACCACGCTCCGCCCCCCCCGCCACCCCCCCCCGCGCGGCCGCCCCCCCCGCCCGCGCCCCCCCGCGCCGCGCCGCGCCCGCCGCCCGCCGCCCGCCCGCCGACGCGCCGCCCGCCGCACCGCACTTCGCGCCCGATGCAGGGTCCGCACACCGCCCGCGCCACGCCCACCCCCCCGCAGCGCCGCGCCCGACGCACCCGCCGCACTACGCCGCCAGCAGCGCGCGCCCCGCGCGTCAGCGCCCCCACCTCGTCCGCACGCACCTACCCCACGCCGCCGCGCAACACGCGCGCCGCACCGCCGCCGCAGCCGCCTCGCC
>NC_051411.1:28513595-28516095 GCF_015228065.2 Penaeus monodon
TCATTCTGTTCTCTTCCTATCTCTTTCTCATTTCTCTTCGTTTACTTTTTTCTTGTTCTTTCTGTCCTCTTTTCTCTACCCCCCCCTCTCTCTCTCTCTCTCTCTCTCTCTCTCTTATCTTCTCTTCTGTCTCTATCTCTCTCTCTATCTCTCTCTCTCTCTTCTCATACTCTCTCTTCTCCTCTCTCATGCTTCTCTTCTCTCATGCTCTCCTCTCTCATACTCTCTCTCTCTCTCATACTTCTCTCTCTCTCTATACTCTCTCTCCCTCTCTTCTTCTCTCTCTCTCTTTCTCTCTCTCTCTACTCTTCTTCTCTCTCTTTCTCTCTCTCTCTCCTTCTCTCTCTCTCCTTCTTCTCTGTCTCTTACTCTCCTCTCTCTCTCTCTCTCTCTATCTCCTCTCTCTCATCGCTCTCTCTATCTCTCTCTCTCTCTATGCCTCTATCGCCTATCTCTCTATCTCTATCTCTCTCTCTCTCTCTCTCTCTCCTCTCTGTATAAATGTATGTATTTATGCATGTGTTATGTGTGGGTGAGTGTCGGTGAGTGTGTGTGGAGGACGTGACGTGAGTGAGTGAGTGAGTGAGTGATGTGGAGTGAGGGAGTGAGTGAGGAAGGTTACCTTCTTTCGTAGTGAGGTGAGCGAGTGATGTGCTGTGAGTGAGTAGTATATGTCGTGGTGCATGAATATCATATAATAACTATATCTAATATATATCTATTATATATATATATATATATATATATATATTTATATTATATAGATATATATATATATATATAATCTATAGAATATAGAACGAGAGAGAGAGAGAGAGAGAGAGAGAGAGAGAGAGAGTTACATAGATAGTAGATGGATAGACATAATATAACATATGTGTGCATGTATGTGTAGGTGTGTATACGTCGATTCTTTTGTAACAGAATAGGAAATGATGTTACGTTATACAGAAGAAATTTTTTTTCTTCATTTTGAGGAAGCAGGAAAAATATGAAAATGATCTCACGATATCCCCACTATTGCAAACTTCGTGAGAGGCGGGAAAATTCGCATCTATCATACAAGGTTTAAACCTGTAACAAAAAAATACGTAAATGAAAATGAAAAAAAAAAATCAGATTCTCTGCCAATCATTGTGCGGATCCGGAATTGACTCGAATATTACATCATCCTGCTTATCAATTCCATTATTCCGCAAGGTAAATGGTTTATCAACTGAAAGTGGAACGTCATTATTTTTTTTTTTTTGTAATAGTTGTTGTTTGCTGTTATCTTAACTTATACTTTTCGCTTACTTTTCTCTCTCCCTTTATCTCTTTTCATCAGTTTTCGTTATCTTATCCTTTTTTAAAAATCTGCATTAGTTTTTATTTCCATCATATCTCCTTATTATGACGTTTGTTGTGACATCAAAACTATTTTGTTTATTATCTTCTCACGATGTATATTTTTTCTTCCTGTATATTCATTAATCCTTTTTATGCATTTTTCCTTGTATTTACTATTTCTGTATTTATCTTCTATAATTTTTATATGTAACATATTTCCAGTTATTTCCTTGCAAAAATAAAAAAAAATAACTGATATATAAGACATATCAACAATTTCAACAATAACTGTATCTTTTATAGGCAGTTCTATAATTAGATATAAGATTAATTCATACATCATTAAAAATAATTACGAACTATTTGTAAACTTAGTTTAAAAGCAAAACGGATAGCCACACAGAACGCACATTTCAAACCAAAAATCAGCTTTTAACATCAGAGTGCGAAGGCTAACAAGATACCGGTGAAGCCAAATATGAAGTTAGAATCAGCAATCTGTGATCTTGAGGGTATGGCGCGATCTAAGCACGGATGTACGTATGCACGCACCAGCACCACACACATAAACAAACGCACACAAACAATAAAGATGTGGTGTATAAAATTATCCAAGTATATTTTAAGTTTATCGTTGTTTAAGTCGCCATCAATAACATAATGTTTTAAGTTATAAGAAAGAGACTTTGACACAGCAATGTTGTTTGTAAGTGACTGTAAAACATTATACCTTCATACTAGATATAATGCGACATAAAATACGTGGCACAACCTATACCCTAACTACACCATACATACTATAGTATTTACGCATATACACATGCATTACATCACATACATACATACAAGTATTCAGACACTACATAAGAAAAAGCAATACATATATGTTGCTAGTACGGGTGTGTGAGTGTTGTGGTGTGTTGTGTGTGTGTGGTGTGTGTGTGTGTGGGTGGTCGTGGTGTGTGGTGTGTGTATGTATGTATGTATGTATGTATGTATGTAGTACGTACGTACGTAACCTACGTACTACGCTACCTACGTACCTACGTATGTATGTATGTATGTATTTATGTATGTATGTATTTATGTATGTATGTATGTATGTATGCATGGATTGATACATACATACAAGGATATATTCACACTAAGCACATACACCTGCAGGGGGCAT
>NC_051411.1:28533595-28538595 GCF_015228065.2 Penaeus monodon
TGCCTTTCTTAATGAGCCAATTACTTCACTACGGGAGCTAATTAGTAACAGCAACCAGAAATTGGCGATCTGTTTTCTACTTATTCCTCTCCTTTCTTTATCTCTCATCTATTATCTCACTGACTAGTCTTCTATCTATCTTCATCTCCCATTCTCGTTTGTCTGTCTGTCTGTATGTCTATCTGTCTGTCTGCCTGTCTGTCTCTTACCTTTCCCACCCCTTTCCTTCTCTCCCGCTCTTCCCTCCACCTTCCATCCCTCCTTTCTCTTTCCCTCACATCCTTCCCTCTCTCTCTCCCTCACCTTCAACCTCTTTCCTCGAAGGAAAATATTTCAGAAATCTTATTCTCTTCTACACTCGACTCACTGGTATTTCCAAACATCACCAGTCATACCACAGCTGTTTCTACCAAGTTAAAATAGGAAAAAAAAAGTACAGACTATTAAAAATAAAGAGTGATTTAACCTTCCTCGTCCGAAGAGAATAATAAAAATCTAAAAAAAACTTCGCCGTTAAACTGTTATCGTATGTTTTACTCTATCTTATCTGTTGTGTTTTATTCTATTTATTCGTCTTTTATTTTGTTTGTTCGTCGTTTAAAATGACTGGACTCGTGTCACCATCACTGATTGTCATCCGGGTCAGAGGGAGAGGTCAGATAGCCCATCAATGATATCATTATGTTCAGCGGCTATTTCGATCGCTGTAAATAGACATTATTATTGGCATTAAAAGTATAATCATAAATATTACGAATGACGTTCAATTCATCCTTATATGTCGTATGAGATGATATTAAACAACGGATACCATCTGCTTTTTTTCACTTTCAGTAAAATGAAGAGTAAAATTGAACCTTATCTTCTATGAACCAGATTGTTTGTCTAATTCCATTTGGTCAGTTGGATTTAATTCACCGTTAATATAGCTTTTCTTTCTGGTAAATCGAATTTTCCTTTTTAATTTCTAGAATCAATCTGATTTATCCACAGAGTGCTTTGAACAACATATTATCTCTTCCTCTCTCTCTCTCTCTCTCTCTCTCTCTCTCTCTCTCTCTCTCTCTCTCTCTCTCTCTCTCTCTCTCTCCTCCCTCTCTCTCTCTCTCTCTCCCTCTCATTTCTATTTTATTTCCCCCCCATGTATAAAATGGGGCATGGAAGGACAGAAGAGACAAATACGGCGAAGTAGAGAGGAACAAGAGAGAACAGAAAAAAGACGAATACCAGAGAAAGAAAAACGTGTTGTAAGCTAACAGAAGACAATAAATCACGTAAGAGGTTGGTGATGCTGGCTGGATGCAAAGTGGCCCGAGTGGCATCTTTGTGTTTCAAATCATTATCGGCAACCTGTTATCTGCCAAACAGTTGTCATCGATAACTTGTCAATTATCTAAGAACCATCATTATCGCTTTCTTAATTATCAAGTAATCATCATCTGCTATCCTGTCAATCCGATCATCTTTGCCACACAGCAAAATAATATTAAGAATAATAATAGTCAGTTACTTAATTAATACACAACATAAAGCCTATAAAAGGAACCAAGATTAACGAGGAGAAGAAGAGAAATAACGGTAATAAAAATGGAGAGAACAGACACATGCTATTCGGGTGAAGATACCAATAAATTGCCGAGGAGGAAGATGTTGCAATAAAGGACGGAGACGGAGAGAGATGGAAAGAGAGAGATGAGGAAATCACCAAGACACGAACCTGCCAAGTGACTCGCACAAGCATGAGGGAAATGGGGCTCAGGAATAAGATACGAAAAAAATACACGAATGGAGAACAACGTAGACCTAACACGCATGCCACACGAATATAACACAAGTACTTCATGTTTAAATCATAATAAACACCACGCATGCCATTTAACACATTTATCGCTTAAACCACAATGCAATGGGTATCTTACACATGACACATAGATTTAACACACGAATACAACGTAAGAATCATCTGTTTCACAACACAGGATTAAAACACGAACACAACACTCAAACATTTAATACACACGATTAAAACAAATAACAAAACAAGGAACAAACAGCGGACAAATCACACACACACACACACACACACACACACACACACACACACACACACACACACACACACACACACACACACACACACACACACACACACCCTAACAACAACAACAACAACAACAAAAAGACGAACCCCAACACCTGTCTCCCCGCGCGTGAGTCATCAACAAATAAATGACTCGCGAATGGTGATGAATGAAATACAAGAGAGATGATGATGGTGATGGTGATGCCGATGGTGGTGACGATCAGCAAAGGTGGAACGAACACTTTGGAGCATCACTAGCAAGATGGTCGAAGTGATGACAAATGATGACTATCTTGTGAGTGAGGACGTTGGTCTTTGCCACTGTGGTGCTGATATGCGTGTATGCGGGCTACGATGCAAGTACAAGTTATGTCTTTCTATGTGTATATGGATTCATGTATGAATGAACGAAAGTATATATGCATGCATGCATGTATGTCTATATGTCTGTCTGTCTGTCTGTCTGTCTGTCTGTCTGTCTGTCTGTCTGTCTGTCTGTCTGTCTGTCTCTGTCCGTCTGTCTGTCTGTCTGTCCATCTATCTGTCTGTCTGTCTGTCTGTCTGTCTGTCTCTCTGTCTGTCTGTCTGTCTGTCTGTCTGTCTGTCTGTCTGTCTGTCTGCATGGATGGGTATTCGTACGTATGTATGTATACCTTTAATATATGTATGCACGTGCTTTATGGGTCTCTATATAAATATATCACTTATCAATAACTGTTACATACTCAGGTAAGTGTGAAAAAGACAAGAAAAAGTTATTCTTGTCATTGTATATGACATGCGCCGTCACCTGGCGACAAATGCCATAGTTCTGTCATGGCCAATGCATCTGTGTGTGTTTGGATGAGTGACCCTAGAAAGCAATACTAATAGTAATAGTAGTATTAGAAGTAATGATCATATTAATAATAATTATTATTACTATTATCATTATTATTATTATTAAAACAAGGATAGTAGTAATAACAATAACAGTAACAATAATGATAATAACAATAAGAATCAATAATAATTATAACGATAATGATAATAATAATCATAACAATAATAATAATAATAATAATATTAATAATAATAATAATAATAATAATAATAATAATAATATCAACAATAACAAGAATAATAATCACATATAGATACTTTGAAGATAGAGAGAAAGACAACAAAGACTAGACAGACATCCGACCACCACCTATCTCTTGCCGGTTGGTGAAAAGGATGCCATAAAAACAACAATAAAAATGAGAGAGAGAGAGAGAGAGAGAGAGAGAGAGAGAGAGAGAGAGAGAGAGAGAGAGAGAGAGAGAGAGAGAGAGAGAGAGAGAGAGAGAGAGGTCAAAAACAGATATAAAAAGGTTGTTGGATTAGCTATAGCATCGAAATTATATATATAAAAAAAATTATCTATGTAATCAGCTGGTTTTCTTTAACCTGCGAGATCTTCCTTTCTTGAAATGCTTTGAAAAGATGGGTCGTGCAGAAAAGTTTTATGCTTTGCTTACTCACGCTCGTTTCTTTCTTTCTTTCTTTCTTTTTTCTTTCTTTCTCTCTATCTCTCTTAGTTACAAACAAACAAACACACACACACCTTTTATCACCTCTCACGCAGCCCTCTCCTCCCCCATTTCACCTCTGCCTTTCTTCTCCCTTTTCATCTCCCACTCTACCCTCACTCACACCCCAACCCCCTTACAACCCCACCTTTCCTCCCCACCATCTCCCATCACCCCACCCCCAAGACTACCACCTTTCGTTACCTCAAAAACGACGGCGACGACGACGACGGACAACGACGACGCAGAAGTCTCGTCAAAGTCGTCCGCGAAGTTAACGAACTGTGCGGAACCAGACCGGGTTACATCGACCCTCGCGAAATGCGCCGCGTCATGGCGTCGCCGAGCTCGCAAATCACGCCCGAAGAGATGAAACACGCTGCTTGATGAGGAGGAGGAGGAGGTGGAGGGCGTGATGAGGAGGAGAAGGAGGAGGAGGCGGAGGGGGGTGGGGTGATGAGGAGGTGGAGGGGGAGGTGAATGAGGGAATGGGGAGGAGGGGGAATGGGGAGCAGATGGAAGAGAGGTAGGGGTGACACAAGGTTGGAAGTAAATGTGGAGGTAGAAGAAAAGTGAATGGGGGAGGTAGATGGCGGGATAGGGGGTTGGGAGATGGGTAGATGGGGTTGGGGGAATGGGGAGGGTGTGCGTGAGGGTAGGATGAAAAGGGTGAAAAAAAGAAGAGGTGAAAAGGGGGAGGAGAGGACTGCGTGAGAGGTGACAAAAGGTGTGTGTGTGTGTGTGTGTGTGTGTGTGTGTGTGTGTGTGTGTGTGTGTGTGTGTGTGTGTGTGTGTGTGTGTGTGTGTGGTGTGAGTGTGTGTGTGTGTGTGTGGAGAGAGAGAGAGAGAGAGAGAGAGAGAGAGAGAGAGAGAGAGAGAGAGAGAGAGAGAGAGAGAAATAAGAGAGTACCAAGACAGTCCCAGACAAACAGAAATAAAAGAAAAAAGGCACCCGTAAAACAAAAAAGTGTCCATGTGTGTGAGAGAAAAAAAGCATGGTGAGAAGTGATGATATTGATTGCGCATTATGTGACTGATATGAAATGAATGATGATGACAAAGCAAGGAGGAGGATAAAAAGAGAACATACTGAGAAAGGATAAAAGAAAAGAAACAGTCGATGAAAGATATTAGATGGATTATGTATATTATATAATAAGAAAATAAATAATAGATACAATAAGGAAGGATAAAAATAAACCATACTAATCAAATGCTCAAAAAAAAAACGAATGAACAAAATAAAGGAAAAGAAGGAACAAGGTAATCTTCAATTTATTTTATATAGGCCCATGATCCCTCATATCATTTATAATAATGCACAACATTTGTAAATAAAATAAAAGGGACAATAATTTCGTTCA
>NC_051411.1:28543595-28561095 GCF_015228065.2 Penaeus monodon
TCAACAACAATGATCCAGAAAAAGTGTCGTTTCGCTTATTTCTTTTTTCTATATTCTTTCTTATCGTTTCTCTTCCATTTCTGCTTGTATTTTTTGTATAAGCAACTTTAGCTATATAATAATCAACGTTATGATTATGATATTTGTAGTATTATTATAAGCGATGCATCAATTTTGTTGATGTTATCACTATTACCATTTTCGTTCGTGTCGCTATAATCATTATTGTTCTTCGCGTCTTACTATCATTATTATTGTTCTTATATTGTTATCATTATCATTGCCATAATTATTATCATATTACTTATTACTGATATTAGCATTGTTGTTATTGCTATTGCTATTTACATTATCATTATCGCAGTAGTAGGAAAAGGATGAATATCATTGCCATTTTATGATGATCAATGTTACTATTATTCCTATCATCACTTCCATTATTCTTACCTCTTTTGTTGTTGGTGTAATTTCATCCCTAGACCATCATTTTCAGGAATACAAATAGTAATAATATTTTGCATAATAGTAGTAAAATTATTTGTAACCCTCATTAATTCTATGCTGTTAAACATAATGATTATAATAATTTGTGTCACTTCCTCATTCTCACTTCTTCCTAACATTCTTCTCTTTTTTCCGTCTCCCTCTTCCTCCTCCACCTCCTCCTGCTACTGTTAATGCTACTGCTACTGCTACTACTACTGCTACTGCTGTTGCTGCTGCTCCTCCTCCTCCTCCTCCTACCTCTAATTTGCAACATCTTCACTTCTTACGTGTTTCGTGTCTGTGACATAACCCATGAACTGCCTTTGTCACCTTCAGCTCCAAAATGCACCAAGATTACGTTCGGCAGTGACATGCACAGATTCACTCATTACTTACAGCCGTTGCCTGGTTCTGCTCTACAGCTTCTCTGGAGCACGAGGCGTACCTGAAATGATGGGGGGAATTTTGAGGGCTTGTAAAATATGTCTATGTCATGTATATATATAAATAGATACACGTGTATGTACACACCCTACTGCACACAGACATACATACTGCGCGCACTATTGCACGAACGCACGAAACATGTAGATATACGAGAAAGCGAGAAAGAGAGGGAGAGAGGGAGAAGAGGGAGAGAGGGAGACAGAGAGGGGGAGAGGGAGATAAAGAGGGAGGGAGGAAGGGAGTGGGGGAGAGACAGAAAGAGAGCGGCATAGAAAGACAGAAACAGGGACAAAGAGAAACAAACAAGGCACTGACCGACACAGAGACATAAAGACACAGTATATACACATAAACATCTCAGAAGCGTGCGAATTCCGGTCAACGCATAATGAATGGGTGAACGTCCGATAACGGTGAGAATTTCCGCTCATTAACGTTAAGCATCTTCATCCAATGGTTCAGGGAAGGCGAGCATTAAGCGGTTGAACAAGGTTGATTTTTTCTTCTTTGATTTTCGTTCTTTTGTTTTCGTTTTTCTTTATGGCGGATGCACATGGATAATACAGTGTGCCGGTGTGTGTGTGTGTATGTATATATATATATATATATATATATATATATATATATATATATATATATATATATATATATATATATATATATATATATATTATAATGAAAAGATGGAAATGATTTTTAATTGATATATGTGTTGTGTGTGTGTGTGTGTGTGTGTGTGTGTGTGTGTGTGTGTGTGTGTGTGTGTGTGTGTGTGTGTGTGTGTGTGTGTGTGTGTGTGTGTGTGTGTGTGTGTGCGTGAAAGAGGAATGGAGAAAGAACCAAGAATAGATGAAGGCAATGAAAGATTCAGAAGGTAATTCTATTATCATTTCTACTTTGAATTCCCTAGTAATTATGATAAAGTAACAACAAAAACAATAATAATAATAGTAACAATGATAATAATGATGTTGATATCAATAACAGTAACACTATCGACTCTTCAGATGCTTGAAACAGTAATGTTGCTCTTTATTTTCACTCTTCTCCGACGTTTGCAACTCCCCCTCTAGTTATCACTCCTCCCTCCCTCCTCCTTCCTCACCCTCCCCTACCCACCCACCCTCCCTCTCTCCCTTCCACCAACCTTTCCTCTCCCTCTTCTCCTCCCCACCATTCACCAACCCAGCCGCCCTCCCCCCTCCCTATCAGCATCGCACTTGCAACTTGACCTTTGCACGAAAGCACGGAGATGATCTTGCCGCTGGCGTTGTTCTTTAACCCCTAACCCTCCCCCCTCCACTCTTCCCTCCCTCCTATGGCTTCGAAGTCTCCTACCTCTTCCCTTTCACTCATCCCCACCCATTTTCCCTCTTCCCCTTTCTCTTCATCCACCTTTCCTTTCACCATTCGCCCTATACCACCCTTATAACCCTCATCTACTTATTTTCTCCCTCTTGCTTTCCTTATCGATTTCCCCTTCCTATCCTCTTCCCCCTTTCCCTTTCCCTTCTTGCCTTCCCCACTCCATTGTCTCCCCATCCTCCTCACCCTCTTTCCCGTCCGCCTCCAACTTCACCTTCCCCACCTCCCCATCCACCTCCCCTCCCTCTATCCCTCTCCTCCAGCCCAGGCGACCGCAGGCGTCGAGTCCCAAGGCAGCCGAGAGAAACTGAAGTCCGGGTACTTTGTGTGCGCGCGTGTGTGTGTGTACCGTACGTGTGCATATCTGGGACTAAGTGTTTCTACTACTTTATTAAGAGGATATAACGGAAATTCCTTACTTAAGTGAATTGTAATGGACATGAAAATCAAATAACGACGGTAATAATGATAATGATAATGATAATGATAAGGCTACTATTACTAATGATGATATAATATGATTGTCTCTCCCCTTTCATACCTACCCCCTCCCTCATTTCCTTCGCATTTCCGCTCCCCCTCCCTCCCCATCCGCCTCCACCCCTTCCCCATCAACCTCCCCTCCACTCCCTTATCCCCCTCCCCTTACCTCTCCCCACCTCCCACCCCCAACTAAGTGAACTGCATTCCACCGCGCTTGCCCGAGTGCATAGCTCATGACCGCGGGCACTGCCAATGACTCCGATTCTCCGTTGTTATTCCTCATGACGGCTGAAGACGATGAATCATGAACTGGCGCCGATTTGGAATATCATGCGGAGTTTTCTCTGTATTTTGCGGGTGTGTCGGGGAGTGAGGGGGGGGGGGTGCGGGAAGTGTGTGTGTGTGTGTGTGTGTGTGTGTGTGTGTGTGTGTGTGTGTGTGTGAGTGTGAGTGTGAGTGTGAGTGTGAGTGTGAGTGTGTGAGTGTGAGTGTGAGTGTGAGTGTGTGAGTGTGAGTGTGAGTGTGTGTGTTTAAAAGTGAGTACGTGCGTGTATATCCATGCGTACAATTATCTTGAGCGAATGAACGGATCAAACACACAGCACAAAATCCAACCTGAAGAGAACGAGCGAACCACCAATTTCTTTACCAACTCGCAAATAAATGTCCCAAATCCTTTGATATCTATCTACCTATCGATATCTGCCTCCCCCCGCTCCCTCCCTTCCTCCCCCCTCCTCATACCCCAAAGCAACCACCCCACACCCCTAAACCCCCACCCTTAAAACGCACCCTACCATAAGCATCCCCACAGCCTGTACGCCTTACGGTCCGTCCCATCCCGCTCGCTAACCGGCCAAGAGGGACAATTACCATGTAGTCAGTCAGCCGGCAGTTCGTGTCTGCGGAGCGCTAAGTTAATAACAGCGAGAACGTGAGAGGAGTTGCTGCAAGAGCGCGTGGTTGAGATTGATGATCAATCTAACGGGGATTTTCGGCTTTCGTGGAGCTTGCCGGGATGTTTCGAACATGTAAAATAACATGGAGTAAACGATAACGTAAAAACGTATAGATAAAAAGAAAAAAAATGTAGATGGTAGTACTCTGATTGACGGTTCGTTCAACCTACAGAAATATGAATAAGAAATGCAGTAAAAAAAAATAAAAAGAATTATAAAAAATAATGAAAATAACGATGATAACGATGACGATCATAACAATGGAAATAACGACAAAAAAACAAAACAAAACAGAGAAAATAATACACAATCATGAAAATTGCAGTATTTCTTGACTGCCAGTTCACCCTAATCACAAAATGAATTATGTCTTGCAAGAGGGAAAAAACACAAGAAAACTGTATAATTAAATAAAACATTAAGCAGAAAATAGTTTTGTTTATCTTTTTACTGCTACCTCATTCCCCTTGCAAAATGGAAACAGAAACATGCTTCGAAAATAAATAGCACAAAATAGCATAAGAAAAAATAAGAAAACCCAAAACAGAACACGCGCATGCACACGCACGGACATACTCACACACAATCAGGTAACACCAATAACAAAAACACACTAATAAATCATCATCTGCGTCCTAAGCCTTAAAAAAAAAAAAAAAAAAAAAAAAGTTAAAACAAAGGCGATCACGTCTTCTTGACTCCCTTAATCCTATTACCCATTCGGATCTTCACACACAAGTCCGCCGAGCCTTGATCTACGGTTGGTCGGCTGGGAAAGGAGCTAGTGGAGCCGAACGACCCTTTTTCGTTCTTCTTCCTCTGTCTCTTCCTCTTCTCTCTCTCTCTCTCTCTCTCTCTCTCTCTCTCTCTCTCTCTCTCTCTCTCTCTCTCTCTCTCTCTCTCTCTCTCTCTCTCTCTCTCTTATTCTATCTTCTCTTATCCTTACTTTTCCTCCTTCGATTCTGCTTTAAAAAATCCAATTTGCGTCATCTTATTCTAAATCTTTCCGCTCTTATCGACTTAAGATGTTTTTTTTTTCTTTTAAATATTTCTAGGTACTCCATGATCATTTACTCCATTTCATTATATTCCTATATCATTCCAATACCTATCTTCATTTTCCCATTCTCTTTCTACTGCTTTCCATTCACTCTTTCAACTCCCTTCCACCTTCCATGCACCCTTCCAATCCTCCCCCCTTTCTTTCTCCCCTCTAAAAATCTCCCTTCTTTCTCCCTTTCTCCCTCCATTCTATCCTACCTAAACTCCCTTACACTCCTCCCTCTTTCCACCGTATTGTACTTTCTCCACCCCTTTTACAAACCCCTCCACCCTTCTGTGTTCCCCCCCACCGCTTTTCCGCGTACCATTTCACCCTATCGAACTTCATACCCCCCCCCCCTTTCCATACCATGCACCCCTCCTCCATCCCCTCCATCCGTATCAGGAAGCAGAAGACGAAGTTCATCACAGGAGAACATTCACTGACCGGAACATCTACCGACACTTGATGACTTTGACGTCCGTGTTCGTTAAATGACGTCCTTGCTTTGTTCTTGTGAACGATAGTATTCAGTGACTTCAAAAATGCCTCCGTCATTCAGAAGGCATTTAGCGACAGCAACAATAATGGGAAGTGTAAGCATACCAGCACTATAATCGCAATACATAACACGATACTAATAACAAGTAGTACTAATGCTTTCAAAATAAAGATGAAGATGATGCCAACAGCAATGATCACATAAAAAAAACATTAGTCGCAGCAGAATATATAGTAAAGCATATGAAAAACAACGAAAATAACGAAGAGCAAAAGAGAGCACTAAAACTCCCTCTTTCCCGTGACAAATGAGATCATTCTCTACGCGGCATTGAAGTTCCCAAGGCTGGCACTGGCCGGTAAGTTCACAGGAAAGAGGCGTAAGAGGAGAAGGGAAGGGAAGGGAGAGGGTGGGGAGGAGGAGAGGGAAGGGAAGGGAGAAGGTGGGGAGGTGGGGAGGGGGGAAAGGAGGGAGTAGGGAGGGGGAGAGGGAACATGGACGGGGATGGGGTGGGGGTGGGGTGGAGAAGGGAAGGGAGGTACAAGAAGGTGTGGGAGACGGGAGAGGATGGAAGGGCAATGAGTGAGGTGAGGGAAGTGGAAGGGAAATGAAGTAGGAGAGGAAAGGGGAATGAGGTTGGAGAGGGGAGGGAAGGGAAGGGAAGGGAAATTAAGTTGGAGAGGGGAGGGAAAGGAAGGGAAATGAGGTTGGAGAGGGGAGCAGAGGAAGAGTAAAAAGGAGTATAAGGATATATGAGAAAGGAGAGGAGAAAAGAAATGTATGAAAATAAAGGGAGAAGACAGAAAGGATAAGGAAAGAAGCAAACCGAAGAAAAAGAAACGAAATGAGAAAAAAGAAGCGAAAGAACGGAGGAAGAGAAGCAGGAAGAAGGGGGTGGGGAGGCGAGTTCTGTGCTCTATGAAGAAGCCCCCAAAGACTACATGGAGCGAGACGGGTGTTTATGAAGTCCAAATAAGGGGGAAAGAAGAGGGAGCGGAGAAGAAATAGTGAAAGGCAGGCGGTAAGTAGCGAGGCTTCGAAAGGAAAGGTGTGTGTGCGTGTGCGTGCGTGTGCTATAAATCAAAACCCAAATAATCACGGCCCTCGGACAACTAGATATCAACGCCTTATCAAGTGCTTTTTTTTACCCACGATTTATTTACTTTTCCGTTACCATTAATCTCTGCAACAGGCTATATCCCAGAACCACATTAGTTCTGCCCTTCAACCAGTAAACACACAACCATTCATACAGATAGATAACTTCGATAAAAAACGCTTCAATTTCCTCGCATCTTCTACCATCTCTTCAGTGGATTTTGGCCTCTTCCCGAATACCTTTCTTAACCCAGACGTCTTAAGAAAGTGTTAAACACCGGTGAGTTCCTTCGCCAGTGTCCCAGATATCGGCACTTTGTGGTCGTCGGTTTGCAGATGAATGTGTGTCGTCCGAGATGTTTAAATAAAAAGAAAATGGTTTTTTTTAACATGTGTCTCTTCTTATTATTTTTCAGTTTATATCCGTTTGTAAGACGATACGCAAAACATCTGACGGAAGATTTTGATAAAACTAGCTTTAATCGTTCTTTTCTTAGTTTCTCTTGTTTGTTTCCTCTGCTTACCCTTTTCTCCCATTTCCTTGGCTTTCTTTATTTTTCTCTCTTATCATTTTCCTCTTCTATATACCTATCTCCCCCCCCCCATACCCCTGATTTTGGCACTGTTGACCCTCCCGTGATCAATTTCATTACCCACACCATAGATTCCCTTATGTAACTCTAATTTTTTTTTCATATCCACCCTCCTCTTTCCATGTCCGGTCCGCAACAGCCCGTGTCTATGGATGGCGTGGGAGCAATCCATTTAAACAAACGAACGAACAAACAACAGGACGCGGCGAGCTTCCTGTCGTAGTGACAGCGAACGAAATCCTCTTCCTTTAACTCTTTTCTGTTTCCTTTTTTTTTACCTTCTTCCTCTTCGTTTTTTTTTTTTTTTTTGTCTAGTTTTCTTTTCACTTCTCACGTTTTTCTTTTTTCTTTTTTTTTATTGACTTCTTATTTACTTATATCCCTTAATTTACCCCCGTTTCTTGACCTTTTCTGTGTTTTCCACTTTCTGTTTTCATGTTTATTTCGTCTGACATTTCCCCTATTTCATCTTTCTCCCGTTCCACTCTTTTCGTTTATCTTTTTTTTCTTATCACTCTCTTTCTTTTATTTCTATCTGTCATTCTCCCATTTCATTTCCTTTTCTTAACTTCAGATCCTTTCCTCACAGGAAATTATCTAAGCGGTATTTATGTGTAAACTTCATAAAACGGTAGAGATTATATAGTACTTTTTCAGCTGCCTTTAATTTCCAGCACGTTTTTGATCTACCTTCCTGTTCCCTCTATCTCTCTCCCAATTATCTTTCCCAGTTATCGTACATCGTACATCTTTTTCTCATCATCTTCTCTCTATTCTTCCCTTGCTTTCTTTTATCACTGCGTTTTTTTTGATATTCCTGTTCCCTTCTCTGCTTTTATTTCCGTTTTATTTTTTTTTTTTTCATCCGTCTTCCTAAATTCTAACCATCGCCACCGTTGTCTCATCGTTACGTTAAACTCATCCGCGCAACGTAACAACTTAAACCCATCTACGTAACGCAACTCGGCTTTTAACACTTCCTATAATTAAATTGATGCGATAACGGTTGCCATGTTGAGAACGTCAATACTGTTACCATTATCCTTCCATTAACTTTATTTTCGTTGTGGATATTATATTGCCATTGTTGTTGTCATTTCCCTCATCATCATCGCAGTCATAATCATCGTCATATCATCGTTTTCATTATCAGTACAAGTACCATTACGTTCTGACACCACAGAGAGAAGGAGGATAGATTCTATTGATTGGGCACATTAGTATCCTTCTCATTACTATAGAAAAATCAACACCTATAGTAATTATCAATATCGCCATAATCCGTCATCACCTACTCACCATAATCACCACGATCCCTCCTTAGATACTTAATAAACAGATAAATAAATAATCCCAACAATGCAACAAGCTGAGGAAGCCGGCGCCTCAACAGGCCTGGCCAAAAGACCTCCCGCTATTACTCTATCAGTCCTTCCGATAACTTCTTTATAACGTCATCCATTGCGAAACCACACGCCGGAGCTTTTGATTTCCGCCGGAGCAGAACCGGATCGATGTGGGCGAGAGTGGTTTTCTTTCTTTTTCTCATTTTTTCTTTTCTTTCAGGAGCTTTCAAAGATGGTTGGTGATGCTGGTAAGGGTAACGTGAGGTAGTAGGGGACGGAGAAAGACAGAGGAAGGCAGAGAAGTTAAAAGGGGGGAGAAATAAAGAGGAAACAGCCACAATAAGAAAAAGGGAATTGAGGAAGAGGGGGTGTGGGAAGGAGTGAGGGAGACGGAGATGTGGGAGGGAGTGAGGGAGAGGGGCATAGGGGAACGGGGAATGAGGGAGAAGGGCATATGGGAACGGGGAATGAGGGAGAGGGGCATGTAGGAACGGGAAATGAGGGAGAGGAAGATGTGGAAAGTGGAAAAGAGGAAGAAGGGTGTGTGGAGAGAGGGTTGAAAAGGGAATATGGGGGAAAGGAGGATACAAAATGGGAAATGAGAGAGAAAATTGAGAAGGGGAAGTGAGTGATAGTGAAACAAGGAAAGGGACCTTGAAGAGGAAGATGTTAAAAAGAGAAAGGAGGATAAGACGAGAGAAGGAAGAAAGATGAAGAGAATGAGAGAAAATGAAAAGACTGTGGCTTTGTTGGTGGTGTACCTTTGTTACGCTCTTTTGCTCTCCTGATTTTAGATTGCGAGGTTGGTTAGCGTAATTACGCGCTCAGAGGGAAGAGAAAGGGGGATGAAGGGGTAGAGAGGGAAGGGAAAACAAGCGAGAGAAGGGGAAGGAAGACGGGAAGGTGATTAAGAAGGAAAATGAGGAAAGAGAAATAGAAACAGCGAAGGCAAAACCTAAAAAGTGAAGGAAAACAAGCAGTGAAGAGTAAACAAGAACCAAGAGGAAAGACAGAAGAGAAGGAACCCATAAACGTCTCGAACCCCGCCCCCCCCAAATCCCCGTTTGCGAATCTTCCCAGGATCGTAAGCCGCTCCCCCCCCCCCCCCCCGACGAGCGACCGAAAGCGACTAGCCAGCTGTCGTTGCCCTCGGTTAGCTAATGGTGTAATTAAGTTGTTCTGGGACTCAAGGAAACCGGTGTCCTCCGTCTCTTTTAATATTTTTTCCTTTGATTTTTCTTTTGTTTTTTATTGTCCTGCCGTTTCAACCAACATTTGTTGATCTAATTTCTTTTACTCGCTCGTCTGCGTACCAATTTCCTTGCTATTCCATTTTATCTGCAAATACCATTTTTAGAGGACTATATCTTAATTTCTCTTGATTATTCTTCCTCTTACTTTACTCTTTTAAGTCCTTTTATCAGTCTCACATTCGTTCTAATCATTCTCCTGGATTAATTCCTTAGTTCTTCTGTTTTGTATTAAATAATCATTTCTTAAATTATTCACCTTTTTTTATATTTTCGGAGTTCTCTTGGTAATCGCTTTATTCTCATTGTTTGTCTATAGTTCTATTATCATGCAATTTCTGCGTCTGATATGATTCATCCATTTTCTTTTCTATCGAATACTCTGAGACATCGTGTACTCTGAGACAGGTTTTCTTTTTCTTCTTCTCCCTCTTCTTCTTCTTCTCCCTCTTCTTCTTCTTCTTCTTCTCCTTCTTTTTCTGCTTCTTCTTCTCCTCCTCCTCCTGACACATTTGTTATATATTCAATATATATTATCAATTGGCAAAGAAATAAAACACGAGTGAACATCGTAAAACAATGGACACACAGAACACAAAATAGAAATCCACGTATTTGATCAAGAGAAAAATATAAAAAAGACGGTATTTACCAGCGCGAACAGCGATCCATCATGATCACACTTAATGCACGTAGAAGTCTTCTTAATGTGATGATAACCCGCAATCACCTCTTGGTTATCATTTGTTAATCGAGAGTAATTCATAAAGTGATATTTTCTAACTTTGATTGTAATATTGTCTTTGAATAATCTCGTTATTTTAGAGAAAAGTAAGAACGAGTCTCCAAAACACTTTTTTAGAGTTTGATAGATGAACAAGTTTGGTTATATATATATATATATATATATATATATATATATATATATATATATATATATATATATAAACAAATACTAGAGGAAATTAAAAACACGAATAAATAAATAGCCCAGCGCAAGACACATTAAACGAACATGCGAAAGAGACTTATGCAGACGGAGGATGATGATGATAATGATAATGATAATAATAATGATGATGCCCAATTGAAAACATATTTACACACATTAGAACAAATAAATCAAATATAAGACACACCACTCAAGACACATATAGTACAAAAGGCGAGGGAGGTTTTAGCCCAGAGTGGAAATAAGTGGCCTTCTTGTGGCTTCCGGAATCTGGGTTAACTTGTTCATGAACTTGTACATCATGTCCTCGGGGGAGAAGCGGGGGCGGTTCATATTTGCTATAGAAGTGTGTTTTGTTGTTTTTTTTTGCCCTTGTCTCTGCCTGTCTGCTTCTCTCTCTTTCTCCCTCTCTAATACACACACATATATGTATGTATTAATGTGTGTATTCAAATATTAGCCTCTCTCATACATTTCTTTTTTATCCCCCATATTGTTTTTTGTTTTCTATTTTCCATGGTTAGTTTCTTCTGCCATTTTTTTTTTTGTGTGTGTGTGTGTGTGTGTGTGTGTGTGTGTGTGTGTGTGTGTGTGTGTGTGTGTGTGTGTGTGTGTGTGTGTGTGTGTGTGTGATTATAATATATATATATATATATATATATATATATATATATATATATATATATATGCATTTATATGCATATATATGCATATATATATATGCATATATTATGCATATATATGCATATATATACATATATATACATATATATACATATATATACATATACATATATACACATATATATACATAATATACATGTTTTCTTGTTTCTTCTACACATTTCTTTCTCCTATCGTATATTTTTCGTGCTTTCCTTCTTCCATTTCTTTCTTCTTGACCATTTTTTCATAAACGTTTTCTCTCCCTTTCTCCTTTTCATTCCTTCAATATTCTTCACCTGGACAGACACCCTTTCTTAACTTCTAAAAGTTTTCTTCGCGCGGTTGCGGTTCCCGGTGAAAACCTTTTCTTTTTTCTTCTTTTTTTCTTCCCAAAGGAATGCGAAAATTCAGGTATTTCCCGCTGTCCCGATTCATCTTCCCCAATAACAAAAAAAATCGTTTCTTTCTTTCTCCGGTTTCTCTTTTTGCATTTCTCTTTCTTAGTTTTCCATTCCTCTGCTATTTAGCTTTTAGTTCTATCTATCTCCGTGTGTGTCTGTCTGTCTCTGTATCTACTATCTCTCATTACCTATCTAATTTATCCATTTCCTTCCCTCTCCCTCTCCCATCCCTCCCTCTTTATCTCTCTCAATCAAATCCCTTTACGAAGAGCCATTATCTCATCGAAGCCACCAAGAGAGAAACCGGACGCGTCCAACAACCTCGCCACACTTGAATTTGCTTAATCGTGTGTGTGCCAGCGAGGATCCAGGCCTGCTAATGCGCATGCGGCACGTGCAGTCCTATTCGTTCGTGCATGAACATCGGCCAGCCTCAGTTACACACAGATAAAACATGCACAGGGTTTATGTGGACACAGATACACATGTAGTTTGAGACACAAATACATATATATGTAGATGCTCACCTGTACATAAGGTGTATAGACACGTACATACAAAAGTCTATAAGTATATTCACATTATCACCAGGTATACAGACCAGGTATACGCATGTCCACAAGTTGTACACAAACGTATAACACTAGGTAGCGATATATACGTGTAAAAGAATATACAAGGCCTTTTTTGTAGTATCCCGAAACCCCTGCCACTTTGATACATTGTTTCATGTACCATGGTCGTTACAAAACAAGATATCAACGAAATTTATAATGACATACAAAGTTTTGAGAGATAAAGATCATTAGAAAACCATTAAGGTACTTCATATGCTGGCATTATTTTTAATTACAAGCAAAACATTGTGGAAGCTTCAAATCAGATGGAAAAAGTACCTGCTACTCTGCAACTTATATATTGTTTATACACACCATTCTTCGCTTCGCAAGGTTGTAAAACTTTCAGATGGATTTCTCAGATTCGGTCAAAACATTTTTTTCTCTTTTAATTACATACATTGATCTTCATATGAAAAGCGGAAGCGGAATCTTATCGTATTCACCGCGAGTGAGTTCCGTGTCCGAATGTTATAACTTGATAATTCCAACGATCTCGGGGGTTTACTTATCTTACTGATTGAATTATATCAACAAATCAACATGCACGGTATTTTCATTGATATTTTGATACTTCAAATTTTACCTATATCGAGTGAGTGTATTTGATGTTCTGCTAAAAAGGCACAGAAACATTTTATGCACCTTTAAAATAGGATTTTGTATCAAGAAACTTACGATGCGATTGGTAATTCATGAAAATATAAATCCCAACTTAAGATTACGTGCAATATACCTAAAAAATATTCGCGCTCTGACTGGCTGGCCGGTGTGTCACAATGTGTCAAGGTAGAGACATACATTGATACAAACCGAAGAGATGCTTCAACAGGTTCCGATAATGTGCGCGTAAAAAGAAACCATGTATCAAAGTGTATCATAGTGTTAGGTGTTTTAGGTGCTACAAAAAGGCCTGCATTATAGAGGCACTTAAATACACTACAGAAACTTACATGCACACAAGATCTAAAGAAATGCACATACACGCAGAAACACACAGAAGGGAAAGTAGCTCGCTTCGAGTGATGATCTCAGCTGCCTGCCTGATGACTGGTCGTTCCCTGGGATGCGGTCGCTGACTTCGAGCAACGTCAGCCCTAGTGACCGAGCGCTGACGGCTGGCGCGTGTCAGGGCGGCTTTGCGTCTTGAGGAACTGTGACTGAGAGGGGGTGTCATTGCACGCACGCACAGCTGCAGGCACGCAGACATTTGCGCGCGGACACGCTACACACACATTACACGCTACACACACACACACACACACACACACACACACACACACACACACACACACACACACACACACACACACACACACACACACACACACACACACGGATCTTCCAGCAAGAGCTATTACTTGATTAACAGAATTATAGCCTTCGACCCAAACTTGTTCCGAGTATAACTACCTGCTACAAGACCCCCCCCCCCGCCCCCCAACTACTCCCCCCCCCCGCACGACTCTCGAATATTCGATGTCTCCGTGCCTTGAGGGGCAGAAAGGGGGGGAGGGAGTAATTCACTACCCCAATTTAGGATAGGGGGGGGGGAGGAGGGTCAAGCATAAAGGGGGTAAGAAAGGGGGGGAGGGGGACATTCATCATCGCTGAGTTAGGAAAGGGGGAGAGGTGAGATCGTAAAGGGAGAAGGAAGGAATTGAAAAATAAGAGGAAGAGAAGAGATGGACGATGAAGGGAAGCAAGAAAAAAGGATTCCGAACGGTGGAGAGGAAATGGGGTAGAAAATGAATGTCTCTACTCACTCCTCTCTAACATTCCATAAAAAAAAATTAATCTACTTTCTTCCTTCTGTTTTATACCCAATGAGTTCCTTTCTGCTGGGACAGAAAAATAAAGGAAAAGAAAGATCATGAAAATCCAGAGAACCAATTACCCCCCTCCCCCCCCCCAAGAAAAAAACAAAAAAAAAAAAAAACACGGACCCCACTGCCCTTAAACCTTTCCTTCATTCGATCCCCCTTCATCAATGTCTTCATCCACAGCCCCCCCCCCCACTACCAACAACCCCACGTCCCCTAGACCCCCCTTTGAGCTACCTTTCTGAGGGAACGAGTAACTGCTCATTAGGTTCGTAACGGATGACTGACTTTCAATATTTTTCATCCAGGAGACCTTCATTACCGGGGAGACGAATAATTACTATGGTAGGTCTAATTTACGGATACAGCTTTTGGTGTAATGATAAAATGTGCACATTAGCAGTGCCATACCATTAAAATTTCGTTAAGCATGTTTCGTTATCACAGCCTTTATAGGAATTTAAATTTTCTTTTCCTTTATCGTCTGTCTGTCTGTCTGTCTGTCTGTCTGTCTGTCTGTCTGTCTGTCTGTCTTATTCATCTATTTACATTGTTATCCATATCTTTCTTACCGTTACAACTATCATTTTCTCCATTCTACCTCTATCTCCCTCTTCCCACCCTTCCTCTTTCCCTCCCCTTCTCTTTCCCCTTCCTTGCGTCACTGCTCCCCCTCCCCCCCCCATGACCGCAATGAAGGAAACACCTTAAAACTGTAAAGATTTTTTTTTCTTATTATTCTTCCACTCATGTTCTTGTTAGCTGATGCTGGCATTTTCCAAATACCAATTGGTCATTTCTTCTCTTATTTTTGGAGTCTTCCCTTCAACTCTTTTCCTTTACGATGTGATTCTTATATATGTGTATATATATTATGTATGCATATATATATATATATATATATATATATATATATATATATATATATATATATATTTTTATATACAATTTTTTTTCTTCTTCCCTTTCTTTTCCTTCTTTCTTTTTTTTTAATATTTACTAGTAAAGCAGTCTTCCTTACCTTAGATTTTTTCTCTACATATCTACTGGTCTTGCAAGTCTTTCTCTTTCTTGGCATTTTCCCGAACACCAACTGGTCTGTCTTTACCTTTTTTTTTCTTTTCTTTACTGTCTCCCCTTTCTGCCTGACTTCATTCCACTCCAAACACCTGTTTTTCCCTTTCATCCAATAATAAAATTCCCTTTCATCTGCCTCGTCTCTCTCCCTTCGTCCATGATCTCTCTATTATATTTTCGCAACACTTTCTCGGCTTCATCTGTCATCATTTCACAACCTCAAAAAAAAGGGTATCAAGTTGCGAAATTCATCTTGCGGTCTCGTTTGATGAGGTTTGAGATGGCGGGGCAAGGCTTCCTTCCGTTTTTTTTTCTCTCTCTCTTTGTATCAATTTATTTTCTGATATATTTTTAGATGTATATATATATATATATTGTTATCTATGTATCTATCTATGCCTATATATATATATATATATATTGTTATCTATGTATCTATCTATGCCACACTCTTACCCACTGTCCGTCTGTTTTCTTATATTTTCTTTTCTGCTACTCTTCTTTAATTCATTTTATTTCTTTCAATATTTCTCTCTCCATGTCTACTTTTATTCAATCTCTCAGAGCCATTATCAATTGGTTATTCCCTCTCATTCACGTGCTCACTTTTACTTGCTGTATCTTTTTTTTATATCACTTCTTTTCCAAACTATTTCCTCACATTTCTTCTTTCTCCAAATCTCCCTCTCATTACTCTTCCACATTTTATTCATTCCGTTTCTCTCCACTTTCCCATTCCTACTCCACTTCCACTTCCTATTCCTATTCTCATTTCTTCCTTTCTTTTTCTAAACACCAAGAAGTTGAAAACGAAAGCAAAATTATATTAAAGAAAAAAAAAAAATAACTGAATCATAACAGCATTCTACCAGTTTTCACTCCCTGGACTTCCGCCTGCTGGTATGCTGGCATGTCGGTTATGCTGCTTTCCGGGCATGTGGGTATGTTAATGGAACAAAACGCTTTCTTGGCGGATTGTTAGGGTTAAATAATTTGGACATCTGATAATGTAATTCGAGACGCTGGTTCAGTTATAATTTCCATAATTATAATTGTCAGTATTTACCATCGCCGCTCGTGTTACGTCCTTCTTGTTACTCTCGTCAGTGTTATAATCATTGCTGCTGTCATCATTATCACTGGTGTTGCCATCGTAAGCATAAGTTTTAATATTAACAAAAACAGCTTACCTACTATTTGAATTTTCATAATCATTATTGTTAACATTGTTGTTTTCACGTTTATATATATATATATATATATATATATATATATATATATATATATATATATATATATATATAATCATTATCGTTATCATACGAGTTATTGTGATCATTAACATTATTATTATCATCATTTTTATCGTTAACATTATTATTATAATTTTTATCAGTAACATTATCATCCTTATTATCATTAACATTATTATTGTTATCATTAATCTTACCGTTAGTTACTACCACTATGACTGTTAGTGTTATTGCTACTACTGCTATTACTACTACCTACTTTTGCTGTCACCATTATCATCCTTGTCACTTTTATCCTTAATGCCATTGCCTTCATTATCACTATTAATCACCAAAACCATCACCATCACAATCAATAAAATCGAAACCACAAAGCTGATATGCTTACAGTTATTAAATTTTCAAAATAATTTAATAAAAGCCTAAGCTAAAACTAAAACGCCATATCACATACCGAATTTGATCGTATCAATTAAATCACTGTTCAGAAAATAATTTAAAGAGAAAAATCATGAAAATTAATCCAATGTCGCTTTGGCATCATTCTGAACAGATGATATTAAACATCTTTCTAAGAACACAACTTCTCTATCATTACCATAATTATCTCTATCAGAACTATTACTCAACATTTTTAATTAATTAATTTCATCAATATTACACATATTAATCCCATGAGTTTCTTTCGCCATTATTAGCATGACGTTTCACTTAATTTCGATAACATCTGCAGTGTAATGATAAGGACGATTAAAAAAAAAACGAATGTGTAATCTTACTTGCGCCTCTGGTGAAAGCATCGACGCTTACCTGAAAAAAATAATAATATTAACATCAATAAGATAATTGTGATGATGATTATGATAGTGATGACGACGAAACAATAACGATGAGAATGACAGGGAGGACAATATCAAAACATCAATAATAATAACAAAAACAATAACAATACGATATCATTCTTGATAATAGAGACTGTTAATAGAAGCGATATATAATGGAGTTCATACCTTTCGAGGTCTGCTTTAATGACCACAAATGACAAATGCAGCTTATAATATGCGAAATGCCACTACATAGCTAAGCTGCCTGGACAACTCTAAGATGTACTAGGCAAAATGTATATTATATTGATTAAAG
>NC_051411.1:28563595-28566095 GCF_015228065.2 Penaeus monodon
ACACACAGAAAGAGAGAGAGAGAGAGAGAGAAGAGAGAGAGAGAGAGAGAGAGAGAGAGAGAGAGAGAGAGAGAGAGAGAGGACAGAGAAGAGGACAGAGAAGAGGACAGAGAAGAGGACAGAGGAGAGGACAGAGGACAGAGTAGAGAAGAGAGGAGAAGGAGAGGAAGAGGCGGAAAATCAAACAGACATATTGTCAAAGAGAAACACAGAGAAAGCAACGGAAAGACAGACAGCGAAAAAAAAAAAAAAACGAGCAGACAGACAGGCTAGGGTAGGCAGTTCAAACCCTGCAAATAATGACCCTTAAAACCCATCTTCGGCAGAGCTAATTAGCATAGACTTCGTGGGAGAGAAAACCAGATCGATCTTCCTCACCGATCATCTCCAACCTTAAGCTAGAAATTAAGTTGAGAAATCTCTCCTTCGATCTTTTCAAACCTTGGCGGGCTATTAGGTGGTCCCTTAATTAACACGCAAGTTCGAAGAGGCAAAACAAAAGGAGGAAATATAAGGGTATAATAATACAAAAACATATTAGGGTTCAAGTTTGTTTGCCTTATTATACGCTTATTCATAAATAATAGGTTCTTTTGAAGTTGTTTTCTTCATCGTAATCTAAATATGTCTTATGGATTATCCTCAAAATGAACGTCTATTGTACTCTAGTCACAATTTTTTACACATCGCTTAATCCGGCATGAAAGAAAACGTTCGCTTTATTTTACCAAAACATATCAAATGCAAATTATGTACAAATTATTCACATATTCATTCACTTTGTTTCTTCTTTCAGATGTGTGGCGACCTACTGATCAGCAGTTCACGACACACTACTGGATCGCAGGCCGTCCGCTGACGATTCCTGAGCGTGCTTTCTCTCCGATTTGCATAAATAAACTCCCCGATCAACAAGATTAAAATCAGCAATAAAAAAGACACACAAGATTTCACTTTTTCATAAAATCTGAAACGCAAGCACCTGATCATAAACACACAAATTCCATTCTTTTTTATACAGCAGCTCCTATAGCTAAGCCGTTAAGATTCTCGCCTGACTATGTAGGGAATTCCAGTAGAGGCAAAGCAGGTCATAGGACCCTAAAAGATGACCTAACCCTCCACCCCTCAAGCCGTCGCTCCTACCTCCCCCCCCCCCTCCTTCCCTCCCTCCCTCCCTCCCCTATGTCTCTCCCCCTCGCCATTTTCACCTTCTCATCCCGTTCGTGTATTGTATTTGTTGTTCTTTCGTTACTGTATTTTTTCCTTCTAAGACATTCCTTAGCTTGGTTTCTTCTTTTTTTTACTTGACATTACCTCATCTTTCTTCGTTTTCGTTTGTCTTTCTTTCCTCCTTTCTTTTTCTCTTCCTCTAGACCTTCTAAGCTTAAACAGCCTTATGCTGTATTCTCTTCCTGATTTCCTTACCGCAGTACCTATGATTAGCTCAAAAATTTGCTCTCTCTCTCTCTCTCTCTCTCTCTCTCTCTCTCTCTCTCTCTCTCTCTCTCTCTCTCTCTCTCTCTCTCTCTCTCTCTCTCTCTCTCTCACTCTCCTCGTACCCCGTACCTCCTTTCATCCTTTCCTCAATACCGTTCCCTCTTCCTCCACCCCAACCCCACCAGCCTTCCTCTTACCCCCTTCCTCTACCCATCCATTAACCCTACGCGCAGCCAACAATTACTAGTTTCTTTCCATTGCTGCTAAGATTCACTGCCCGAGGGAGGTGGGGAGAGGGAGAGGGAGAGGGAGGGGAGGGGAGAGGGAGAGGGAGGGAGGGAGAGGGAGAGGGAGAGGGAGAGGGAGAGGGAGGGGAGAGGGAGAGGGAGGGGAGGGGAGAGAGGAAAGGAGGGAAATGAGGAAAGTTTCGAAGGAAGGAGGGGTGGGGGAATGGGGTAAGGCATAGATGTAAAGGGTAGTTCAAAATGCCCCTATGGCGCGGTAAGATATTTTCTCCACATGCCCTTCGTCATACCCATCCCCTTTATCCCCCCACCCCCCTTAATGACCCAACCTGCTGCCTCCTTCCTGGCTTTCCTGCGCGCCTCTATTCATTATCGGGTGCGCTCACTTTCCTGTTTGTTTCTGTGGGTATCCCTATGGAAATGAGTCGGTCCATGCCTGGATAATTACGTGGGTCTGGCTGGTTGGTGGATTGGCTGATTCTCTCTCTCTCTCTCTCTCTCTCTCTCTCTCTCTCTCTCTCTCTCTCTCTCTCTCTCTCTCTCTCTCTCTCTCTCTCTCTCTCTCTCTCGTAAAATCTCTTGTTTAATGAAAAATAACACAAGATCGTAACCAAACATAACATGATATATAACTCAATGAAAACAAAAACCGTAAGACGCCAACAACTTTGGTGTAAGAAGCTAAAGAATCAAGTCTGGGATACAGATCAATAAGCCTTTAATCCCGGGTGAGCGGGATTGGAAAGGAGGGAGGAAGGTGAGTGTAGGTGAGGAAATAAAGAAGAAATATGAAGAAATAAAAAGGAGAGAGAGAG
>NC_051411.1:28573595-28578595 GCF_015228065.2 Penaeus monodon
TCATTATGATATTCCACCCATTGATGGATAAACCGCTTTGCCAAGAATAACAAAAAGGGAAAAAGGAAAAAATACACCATGGAGTTCCGTGCACAGGCGTACCAACCTCACAGAAGACGGAATGATGTTTTATCTGCGTGCTTCTATGAGGTCTTTTTGTTTTTATCCTTATATATCTATATATATATATATAATATATATATAAATATATATATATATATATATATATATATATATATATATATATATATATATATATATATATATATATATATATATATATATATATATATATATATATTATATATATATATATTCTCCTTCGCCCGCTTTTTCACTTTTCAGTTTCTCCTTCTTTTACTACTTTTGCTTTTTCGTCTTATTTTTCGATTTCTCCTCCTCCTCCATCATCATCATCACCATCATCATCATTTCATTTATTTCTTCTTTTCTTTACTTTTCTTTTCTTCTTCATTTCCTCCGCCTCTTCCGCCTTCTTTTCCCCTTCCTCTTTTTCTTCTTCTTCTACGGTTTGATCCATTTAAGCGATATTCAATTTCCGATCAAGTCTTTTTAAAAGCACCTTCTTTCTCTCCCCCCCCCACTCCTTCAGTGTAATTGTTGCCTTCTGCAGTTCACTTTTTTATTACCTATTATCACTCGCAACTCATTATTCATGCACCCATTCGTTTACTGCTTTTGCCTCTCTCTAAATACCGGGAATATGTAATGCTTACAATCACAAATATAAAGTATACCGTGCTACGAGAACTAGTAATAACAAATATGCCTTTGTTCTTTTAAACTAAACCTACAGTTTCTTGAAACAATTATTAGATACCCAGCTGCAAAAAAAAAAAAAATTATCATTACCATTCTGTATCTTTTCTACTTTATGCCCTAATATTCCTCCCTCCCTCCCTCTCCCTCCCTCCCTACCTCTCCTTCCCTCCCTCCTTCCCTCTCCCTCCCTATCTCTCTCTCTCTCTCTCTTTCCACAGTTTTACCCTCTTTTGCAATTATAACGAATCTCTCAACAAGAAAAAAAACAATTAGGGAAAATGAGCACAAGCACACACGCAAGCAAAACGAACAAAAAAAACTCTTGCTCTTGCTGCTACTGCAGCTGCTCTTACTTCTACTTTCTTCCCCCTCTTCCTCCCCGTCTCCTCCCCCTCTCCTCCTCTACTTGCCTTTCCTGAATCACTTCGCTTCCCTCTCCCTCTTTCTTTTCCCACTCTTCCTTCCCTTACATCTCCCCCTTCACCTGTCGCTTCTCTTCTTCCCCCTCCTTCTTCCCCTACCTCTCCCCCTTTTCACTTGTCCCTTCTCCTCTTTCGTCTCCTCCTTCCCCTACCCTTTACCGTTTTCACTTGTCCCTTCTCCTCTTTCGTCTCCTCCTTCCCCTCTCCTCCTCTTTACCTGTTCCTTCTCCTCTTCCCCCTCCTCCTCTTTACCTGTTCCTTCTCCTCTTTCGTCTCCTCCTTCCCCTACCCTTTTCCATTCTCACCTGTCCCTTCTCCTCTTCCCCCTCCTCCTTCCCCTCTCCTCCTCTTTACCTGTTCCTTCTCCTCTTCCCCCTCCTCCTTCCGCTCCCGCTCCCACTTCCTCTCCCCCCCCCTCTCCGTCTCCTCCCGCGGTCTCTCAAGATGCTCACCCTCGCTCAGGCAGAACGCAAATCTTAATAGCGGTCCGAGGAGGAGGAAGAATACTAATGATGATGATGAAGATGATGGTGATGGGGGGTAGTGGTGTGGTGGTGAAGATGGTGGGGAGGAGGAGGAGGAGGAGGAGGAGGAGGAGGAGGAGGAGGAGGAGGAGGAAGAGGAGGAGGGAGGAGGAGGAGGAGGAGGAGGAGGGAGGAGGAGGAGGAGGAGGAGGAGGAGGAGGAGGAGGAGGAGGAGGAGGAGGAGGAGGAGCAGGAGGAGGAGGAGCAGCAGGAAGAGGAGCAGGAGGAGGACGAGGAGGGGAAGAGGAGCAGGAGGAGGACGAGGAGGGGAAGAGGGGGAGGAGAAGTAGGCAGAGGAGGAGGCAAAGGAAGAGGAGGAAGAAATGCCAGGAGGATGAAAATGAAAATGTAGGAGAAGAGAGAGAAGGGGAGGAGAAAGAGAAAAGGAAAGTGCAAGAGGAGGAGATGGAGAAGGAGCGGGAGGAGAGCGGGCGCGCGCGCTTGTGTATGCGTGGCGACGGCGGGACTCTAACGGGAAATGCCTGTATTACAATATTGAGGTGAATGAGAAGCGACTCTTGTGCGTGTCTGCGTTAGGGAGGGAGGGAGGAGAGAGGGAGCGTGGGAGGGGGAGGGATGCTGGAGGGGGGTGCATTAAGGAGGGAAGGAAGAGGGAAGGAGGGAAGGAGGGAGGGAGGAATGAGGGAAGAGGGAAGGGGGGAGAAAAGGAGGGATGCTGGAAGGGGGAGGAGGTTAGGGAGTTGCTGGAGGGGGGGAGGGATGGGAGGGGGATGCGTTAAGGAGGGAGGGATGCTGGAGGAGGGAGAGAAGAGGGAGGGAGGGATGCTGGACGGGGGGAGAGATGGGAGGGTGGGTGCGTTAAGGAAGGAATGAGGAGGGAGAGAAGGATGTTGAAGGGGGGGGTGCTTTTGAGAGGGAAGGAGGGAGGGAAAGGGGATGTTAGACGAGGGAGGAGGGACTAATGATGCGGGAGATCAGGAGGAAGATGATGATAAGAAGAATGGAGATGGAAGGAAGAGCAGAAGGAGGGAGGGAAGGATGTGTGGCAGATGAAGGGGATCAGCAAGATGGAGTGCCTTTAAGAACAGTGTAAATTGTACCATTGGATGCAAGTGACAAAATCGCAAAAAAAAAGAAAGAGAAGGAGAAAGAGAAGGAGAAAGAGAGAGAGTGTGTAAGCGAGTGAATGGGCGAGCGAGAGAAAACACAAAACGAAGCACCACGCCAAGAACAGTAAGCACAATTACATAAACGGTTTACCAGCAACCAAAAACAGAACCACCACCGCCACCAACAAACAAACAACAAACACAACAATAAAACCATAACAGAAAAAAGACACAGAAAGGACCAGACACAAACCAGGAAGTAGAAACACCAACACGAGTCCCATTGTGGAGTCTCCGTGACGGGTGTTTGGGAATTCTAGTTATGTAGAAGAAAAGTTCATTTCTTATCAGTATGTATATATTTCCACAGTATCCTTTCCCCGAGTGAATTCTCAAGCACGAGGCTGCTCAGACTAATAAAAATAATGTATATACTAACTCTTTTCTTAAAAGATATGTAAAAGGTATTTATTTAAACGAATACCGTTTAATTTGTATAATAAGTTATGCCAAAGCGAATTTAGAGGAATACATAATAAAAGGAATAAATAGTAAATTAACGGTTCATGATATAGGCCTATGTAACGACCCTAAAAATTCGGAGTCTTCCAAATACACTCATTCTACTTTACCCACTTAACTTTACAACTTAATTCGCTGATACCTGTCTTAACTTCTTCCTTCCTTACTGATCGTAGAGAGATAGGAAGAGGAACGACTGGTAATCAACCCCGAACGATACAGGCCTATTTGACACCATATCTCCAAACTTATCTTTTAACTTGTGATTTCCTTTGCCTCAACTTACCTTCAACTCAATTTCATTAGCATCTTAACTCCTTCAACCCCGATTAAGACTACCAAAGTTTTATATGACGTAACAAGAGCTTCTTGCTCTCGCCCATGCATAACAAGAAGAATCAGCAAAAAGAAGGAAGAGAGAGAGGAGGAGAAAGAAGAAGAGAGAGAGGATAAAGAAGAGAAAGAGAAAGATAAAGAAGAGAATTAAGAAGAGAAAGAAGAGAGAGAAAAGAAAGAAGAAAAGAAAGAAGAAGAGAAAAAGAGAAAGAAGAAAAGAAAAAAAAAGGAAAAAGAGAAAGAAGAAGAAAAAGAAAAAAGAGAAAGAAAAAGTAGAAGAGAAAGAAGAGAAAGAAAAAGAGGAAATTGTGAGAGAGAGTTCCATTGTTTGTAGCGACTCGTGTTAGTGTCATTGTATTACGTGGCTACGGTCTTTCACGCACGTGTAGAAGTCGCTGTGCTCAGCTTTATTACTTCGGATGAGACTTACTTGTACATCATCATACGCGTATGTGATTCAGGGAGGATTGGCGTCAAGCTCTCTCTCTCTCTCTCTCTCTCTCTGCCTCTCCTCTCTCTCTCTCCTCTCTCTCTCCTCCTCCTCCTCTCTATCTCCTCTCTCTCTCTCTCTCTCTCTCTCTCTCTCTCTCCTCTCTCCATCTCTCTCCTCTCTCTCTCTCTCTCTCTCCTTCTTCCTCTCTCTCTCTCTCTCTCTCCCTTCTTCCTCTCTCTCTCTCTCTCTTTCTTCCTCCCTCTCTCTCTCTCATTCTTCCCCCCTCTCTCTCTCATTCTTCCTCTCTCTCTCTCTCATTCTTCCTCTCACTCCCTCCCCTTCTTTTCTTCTCCCTCTCCCTCCCCTCTTTCCTTCTCCCTCTCCCTCCCCTCTTTCCTTCTCCTTCTCCCTCCCCTCTTTCCTTCCCCCAATCTTCTCTTACCCCTTACCTTCCTCCTCACGTTCTTCCCCCCCTCCTGTCCCTCTCCTCCTTTTCCTTTCCCTCCTTATCTCCCTTCTCCTCCCCTTTCCCTACCCTCCCTCCTTCACATAGCACTTTCTTCCCTCCGCCGTCTGGAAGGTAGGAATTCGGCCAAGAAGTCACCGGCGACGACAGATGCAGTTGCCAACGACCGATTTTATTGGCCGATTACACATCCATTGACAGGTGTTATTCCTTTCACTGATCTGTTATAGTTTATGGTCTCTTAGACAACCAGCGATCCTTTTTATTATGTATGCAGCCTCTTACGACACGGTAATGGATGCAATTTACATAATACTGGTTGTAAGGTAATATGCGAGAGAGAAAAAATAATAATTACGCGCATAGTTAACTTATAAAAAATTGTGTTACTGATTTTCTTTTTGTGCTTTCGATGAATCTCAAAATCATCTACAACTATTTAAA
>NC_051411.1:28583595-28586095 GCF_015228065.2 Penaeus monodon
CTCTGCCGGCCGTGCGAATTCACACACAAACAGGTATCGGGAGACAACTCACCTGGGCTCCCGAGGTGGTCTTCACCCGCGTCTCTCGGCGGGCTGGTGCACCATCGTTTCCCGGTTTTCTTGTCAATTTGCTGGTTTCTTTCTGTTTTGGGTGGCCGGTTCTCTCTTTTCTGGAATCCTTTTCGCTCGCCAACGCGACGACAAGGGAAAAGGAGTGTTTGTTTCACGAGACAAAAAAATCCACACCTTCGGCTGTTACACTACCTCACACGGAATCTTTGAGTGCACTGACTTCACTCTCTCAATCTTGACATGGATTGCTCTCGTCGGGCTCGAGCCCAAACTGTCGTACCGCAGTAAATTTCCAGGCGGAAAGTGACTTGTTATCATCAAAATTATCACTTTAATCATTTGCTTTTGTATATTTATGTGCATGGATCTTGAAAAAAAATTAAACAGGTTTTTTGTATATATTTGAAAAGTTTTAGTAAACTATACTACATGTATATCAATGAAGTCTCCCAGGAATGTTGTACAGGTGATCCCCTCACCTCTTCTCCACCCCTGACACTTTTGGGGAAAAAAATATTGAAATGAAAATAAACTGTACCTCGTTTTTTTCAGAAATAAACGAAGAATCGCCATTGCGGAAAGATGATATAAACCAACACACTGCGTAAGATAATATAAGTTCCAGCGATTAACAAAAACAAGACATGACATTGGAAAATATATATCCGCCTGGCAGTGGTACACCGAGGCTAGCCACTGGAGACTTCAACAGGACAGGTGGACGGAATCCTACGCGTCCTCACCGCTAAGGCTATTACGACCCCTCCCCTATCCCTCAATCATTACCTCCCCCTCATTCTCTCCTTCCTGTCCCCTATATCGCTCTCTCTCTCTTGTCCCCCCTCTCTCTCTCTCTCTCTCTCTCTCTCTCTCTCTCTCTCTCTCTATCTCTCTTCTCTCTCTCTCTCTCTCTCTCTCTCTCTCTCTCTCCTCTCTCTCTTCTCTCTCTCTCTCTCTCTCTTTCTCTCTCTCTCTCTTTCTCTCTCTCTCTCTCTCTTATTATTCGCTTTCCTGTCCTCTTCTGTGTTCTCTCACCTTCAGTCTGACAAGAGGATACACAGCGAGGGATACAGGCTTCTGACAGATATTTTCATATTATCGATAAACAAAAATATTTAGAATCTCAGTGAATGTAATGATAATATTAACCCATTTAATGATCCAGCTTTAATGACAAATTACAGACGCTTACTCTCCAAAGATATTAGACAAATTAAAAGTGTCATATGTGTATGATTCACCACGATAATTTATATAACTGTGTCCACTATTCATGATTTTTACTATTGTAAATCTTGTGGGGAAAAATAGTTTTATTCCTTTATTTATTTGTCTATGTATTTATCTGTTGGAATAACGATACTCAACTTTTGTTACTTGGTCTTAAGTATTATAACAACTGATGCAACATTTTGTTTCTGATAATTACGCCTTTTCTTCCATTAAATATTTGATTTAGTATCAGCACTGTGTTCGTGTTTAAACTGATAAATTTATTAATAACATTTATATATTTTTATTATTGTTGATATCACTATTAATAACAACAATAGTGGTATCCATTCTTATAACTACTGTTCGCATAATCATTATCATTATTACTGAAATCACTATTGTCATTTGGCTCTTACTGTTACAGTTATCATCATCAAAATCAATCATATGATAATTTCCGAAAATATGATTATTGTTGAAATTATTACTGTTATCCTCTCCCCTGCCTCACTATCTTATTAACATCATACCATTCTCTTTTTCATTATTGTTACTGCCAATTATCATATGATAATAGCATATTGATATTTTCCACTCAACTCCTTTTAATCAGTGGCATCATCAGTGTCTGTGATAATCATACCTCAACATTCTTATCTGGATACCGAACACTAAATGTAACGGCAACATCCTTATTTGGATGATTAAAATATTGCTTATGTTATGCGCGCTCACCAGCAAGGGGAGCACAATAATTTCGTCGGATCTCGGTTGAATATATCGAAGCTTACCATTCAGATTTCGTAAGGGCCAGCCAGGTTTTATATCAGTGGTATACTAGCGCTTATCATGAAGCCAGAGATTAATTGAAGAGGAAAGGTGGCCCTAAAGAAACTTTATACTCCGTGTTGAATTTCCTCTGTAAGACCATCATCTCCAGTCAGTCATATCTTTTATAATATCAAATGGCTCATTAAGTTCACATGTCGTTGTGTGATATAAACAATTTTACGATAGATATAATTTTACCACGGTTATCAGATTCACAGATTCGTTAATTACAGACAACCTGATAAACTTCTTATCGATACTGTGAATATGTTACCAAAATCACTAATTTCTTGATATTTATGGGGTATTGGTTCTGCAGTTTCCCAGGTCTCTTGAAATATTTTTTCGCGATTTAGTGAATTACAACCATAGTGAAAAAATA
>NC_051411.1:28591095-28604545 GCF_015228065.2 Penaeus monodon
AAATTCTAAGATACACTGGCAGTAGGTTAAATGTAGAAAGTCTGTCAAAAAGAAATGTTTTTATTTTTTTAAAGAGAGAGGACTGGGACAGATAAGCAACAAGAGGAAGAGGAAGAGGAAGAGGAGGAGGAGGAGGAGATGGAGGAGGAGAAAAAAAAGAGAGAAAGAGAGAGAGAAAAAAAAAGAGAGAAAAAGAGAGAGAAAAAGAGAGAGAGAGAGAGAGAGAGAGAGAGAGAGAGAGAGAGAGAGAGAGAGAGAGAGAGAGAGAGAGAGAGAGAGAGAGAGAGAGAGAGAGAGAGAGAGAGAGAGAGAGAGAGAGAGAGAGAAAATCCTTTCTAAGAAACTTGAATGTGAAAATCTGAAATAATCTGGTGATTTCAAAATAATTCCCATATATTGCAGTTTTTCAAGTTAAAATACAAAAACAAAACTGGTGGTAAATAAGTTCTAACTGGAAGACAGATGATGCAGATACAGAAAGCATATTGAAGAATATACTTAAAGCTTTTTTTATGGATGAGGATGTCACAAATAATTTTCCTAAGCCAGTGAAAAAAAAGATTAATCAGGATGTCTTAAAAAAATAACATATAGACCAGGTGAGATCAATGATATTCAAGATGTCTACTGCATTGCTCAAGATATCAGTGTATGGGCTTACCTTGTTACTAGTATATATACACTAAAGTAAGGGTCTCATCAACTGCAAAAGCTGCATCTTCAATGGCTTAAATCTTAACTGGATGATCAAGCTGCACATGCCTTGCTACTTCGATTCATACAAGATTCAGCCTCGCACAGGAATTACTCTGTAAATATTTGGTTTTATGGAAATATTGCATGTTATGTGACCATATGGGATGAGCCACAATGGGCCAATAAAATTTACTGATACCATATACTAGTGTGCAAAAAATAAGTATGGCATTCCTGAATGATGTGAGTAGGGAAATATCCTTTATATATATTATATATATGTATTTCTATTTTAGTCAATTGTTTCAGTCCTCTATGCACTAGATCAGCTATCATCCAATACATGTTTTGAGGAACTTTGAAGTTATAATGGTAACAAACTATAAAATATTTCAGATATGCAGTTTATCTTAGTAAGTAGAATGGCTTTCTATAGCTATTTCCTCAGATTTCTTATTGAGAAATCTAATGCAAAATAATGCTCAAAAATTTACTAAAAATCACTGAAAGTATATAAATATGAAATTAATTATTTTCTGTATAACTGGCACAGTTCCCAACAAAAGAAATGGGGAATACTTTTTCAGATACACCACAGTATAAGCTAATCACACATACGTCTTAAGGTGTTGAACATGCTGGCTCTGCTACATCCTGGAACCTGTAATCACCTGAAACTGCCACTTCTTGACAGTTCTCTATGGATGTGGTAGCCCAAGATGTATGCAGTATTCCAGCTGCAACTGTAAGGACACACTGATATACATACGGACATACTTCACTTTCTATTCTTCTATATATCAAAAAAATTTAATAATTAAAAAGAACTGAAACCAAACATCTTTCTTGTACACGACACATAAATTAGTATAACCTTATATATTCATCTATACTGTAAACATTTAAATTTGAGTACATACAATCAATGTTGTGATATGAATAGACTTTCCTTAGTGAGTCTATAGCTGAAATCTCCAGCTGTATGGTTTTCCTGTAGGTTTCCTTCTGTTTCGATGTCCATAATTCTTTTTAAATGTACCATCTCAGCTGGTATATCTGAAATAAAGATAAATATTGCATTATATATAATAAATAGTTATATCATATTAATGAAAACTATTATTCCATTTGGGTAATATTTTAATATTTTAAACGTTTTAGTTTTTCTTTAGTGAAAAACTATAAACGTTTTAGGCTCTCCTGCTGCTTTATATGTTTAACAGGTGGAAGGTTAGTCTTAAATGTTAAATGATTCAATTGTTATAGTCGTTATATGATTTGAGAGTGACAGAAAAAAATCACAAAATCAAAAATGAATCAATGTTTAGAAAACACCTGTACATTATCTGCACCACCTGCTTCAACCTAATTCTAAAAATGCCTGCAAATGTTTATCCAATAAATTGAAATATACTGATTACATGTGGTTTTCACTCCAAGAAAGACCATCAAACCTCCTCCATGTACTTTCTGACAAACGAGATAACAGACTTTCCTCACAACAACTCATAAAATAGGGACCTGGTCTGCACTGCACCTTGTCATAATATCCATAGTAGAGATTTGTTGGCCTTTGCTGGTGCCCGGGATGGCATGGCGATCGCTTAATAATGCATCAGTACCACGTTGGACTTCCGACAGTAGACCTTCTGTTACATATCACGGTGAGTTTTCTGTGGATTAGGATGATGCATAAATGATAGAATTACAAGAAATGGTCCCATTTTAAAGTCACTGTGAATGTCTTCTAAACATTTACCTAAAAGAAAATATAGTTATAGCATACCCAAACAATTATCGCAATGTTCCTTTAATTAAAGTCTGAACCATAAAGAACAAACACAAAAATATACCACATTTCAATACCCTTTGTAAAACGTGTAATAAACAATGTTGTTGATCTCGTTTCCTCCTGTTGCAGTGAGCGTGCTGCCTTCCAGTTCATTTTTTTTTTATCAGGTTTTAGACTACACTATATTTCCTTATCTTCAGTGATCAGAATTCGAGCGAACGGGAAGCTACTGTTCCCTATCGGCTTGGAGCGGAACTACCATACCTGGAGTCATGGTTTTCCGGAGACCTTTTATATTCAGTACCCTACGGCCATTTGTTAAAAATGTGCAAGGCCCGACCTAGTGAATATTCATAAATACGGTCATATATATACACAGAAATAAAAACATATCTGTCTATCTAAATCATATATATACATTTAACTTTCTATCTGGCAGATATGCATGTCTAAACTAATAGATATGCATTTATTTCTGTGTATACATGTCTGTATACACATATATTCATTGAGTCGGTAATTTAACAAACCAACTGAGTACACAGAAAGCCGTGGTATAGGTGTGAGCATTTCACGATATACTTTTAAGGGATAAGGAAGTTGGGCTGTTGTCCCCTTGTTTAAAAGAAAAAGGGAAACAAAATCCAGTATGTGTATTTATGTGTGTGTGTATATATCTATCTATCTATCTATCTATCTATCTATATATATATATATATATATATATATATATATATATATATATATATATATATATACACATAATTTCAGTATATAATACGCTCTTGCAACTACCAGTATATGTGCAATTTTTAAAAGTAGCTTCGCATAAGCGATCGCGATTTTGCTATCGATGGATTCCCCTCACTCTCTAGTACACATACAGGAATTATGCCGCGGAACCCCCCAAACCCCCACATTCTTGGCCCCGAAAGCGGGGGAGGGCATGAAAGGTGCCAGGGAAATTGCGGGGTAAACTAATAAGTATTATATAATAACACCATGAAGATAATACCTCACTATACTGTTAAATGCTGAGGGCTGCCACCCCCAACCCCCGCCCATCCTCCACGTATTCACGGCGAGAATACTTTGCCGTGGATTCTGTCTTTCATTGCTGGGGTTGGGACGGCACTCTCCCAACAGGGGGCAGAACTCCCTGCATTATAGTGACTGATTCTGTGTAGATTATTCATATTTTACCCCGCAATTCCCCTACCACCCTTTTTTGCATTTCCCTGGTATCGGGGCCAAGAGTGTCACTAATGGGGGGGGGGGGGTCCGCAGTATGATTTCGATATATTTGCATAGTGATGTGTTATTTTATGTCATCGTTTAAACTTCGCCCGCCCAAACCTGAAAACCCCGTGTTTATCGTGCTTATTTTATTACCGTAGAAGCCCAGGCGTGCATTTTACGTATTTTACAATTACGTTAAATATGTTTCTAGATCATTCTGCATCTAATGATCAAAGAAACAAACCATGGACACAAAAATTATTTTCGCAGTTTAATAGTCATTGGAAATATCTGGTAGCTTTTCCTCTCGAAAACACAGTCTCAATTAATTTCTTATATATTGCCAATAGCATGTGTATATAAAGTTTGAACATGTAATATGGTTTTGATAGTAATGATTATTGTGAATTTAAAGAAAAATCTTGTAAAGCGAATGAAATTTATTGAACAATAAGTGGCATTACTAGGGACAGAGCTCTCTCCTCCATAGCGATAATGAAAACCAATATAGTTTTATAAAAAATCCATCTTGGCAATGACCAGTTTCTTATGTTATATTCTCCTTGTACTCATTTGTATATTGTTAAAAAGAACGAATATTAACCATGCGTTAGTTATCCCTCTAAACAATATATAAATAAATAAACAAATAAGAAAATGTATAAAATGAAGGAGTGGCATAGTAAGCCATTTTGCCGGAAGCCCACCGTTAAGGGTGTTTAAGAACTGGAAACTTCAACTCCCATAGACCAATGAGCCGAGAAGAGAATTCGATTCGGACAGCCGAAACAAATCTGTACAAAATCCAAACAAATTGAAACTGAAGACCAGAAATGTAGGTTCCGGTTTAGTTATCGATAATTGTGAGTACTACACCTACAGTGTGGCCACAGTAAGAATCGAACTGTGTATATTATGTTTCCGCGGGTGACGAGAAAGATGTGAAAAAATCCGTGTGAAAGAAAATTTTCATAATTTTGGCGATGTATTTTTTTTTCTAGACGATGTAGTTTTCCCTCGATAATTTGGGATTTAGGAATATATATAAATTACTATATATGAAACGAATGTCTTCTTAGTTTAAGTTTAGTGGCAAGAAATTTTACAGTTGAATTAGCATGAAAAAAATAGCTGTAAGGATCCCAAGCCGTGATTTCGTCCTCTTTCGACGTTATTTTTTTTCAATATAGGTATCTAATTACAGCAAAAGATGGATTTTGAACGATTCATGAAATAAAGGAAAATCAAATTTAAAGGCGAATTTTCTATCTGATAACATACAACATTTGCCCTTGTGCCCATTCTGTGGCATATCAGAACTCTCTGGAAGACATTAATTCTTGAATATGTCTAAGTTTATATCTTTACAAAAGAAAAAAAATGACAACGGGGTTAATGCCGAAAAAAAAACGAGCTACCTTGGCTCTACCCAGACTCGCATAAAAAGCGCTTTGGTTTTTGCTTCCTGAACGCCAATTTCCTAATTCTTAGATTATCATTAATTTATAATATCAATATCGTCTGCAGCCTGACAGTTTAATTTATTACTTAGAGCATTATTGGCGTGTATGTAAATAACTTGTACATCCATATATGGTATATGCTAATTGCCATATTCATGTGCACATGTTTATGTATGTGTACATATCATACGTGCGAGAATTGTCGCAACGTAAATAATAGATACTTAAAACGCCGATTTTTTTTTTTTTTTTACACTGAAATTAATGGAAAGGTGACAGCCGTCACCAGCAAATCACTACAACCCTGAACAATTCAACTTTTACATCGAATTTTCTCTTCATTTTTTTTCTTTAATTACTTTCATCGTGTGAACCTACTGGCATAAAATATCTAATGAACCGTTATTCTTGTGCTCTAGATTCAAATGAACTCAGGGAGTTGCCGAGGATGGCATGTACTATTGCAGTGCCCCATTAGATAAAATTTTTTAATGTTTTACACAGATGACCCCCATGTCACGAAAGGATTTTCTACTACCCTCCCAACAGCTGTCTTCTCTTTTCCCTGAATTTTGGATTTTTCTATTGCTAATGGTATTCTAACAATATACTAATCTTATGCCATTTATAATAATAACAATATAGATACCAGGACCATTAGAAAAGAATCCCGAAAATAATAATAACAAAAAATGGGAAATCAGGTGGTCACAAAACAAAAGTGGATCCCAAGTACCATTTATAGTACTGACCCGGCGGCAGTGGGTTAATTATATTTCCCGTTTACTCTTCGTTGAGGAAAAAGATCGTGATATTTATTTTCGTAGACAAGACAAATTATAAGTTTGGGGTTTTAAAGCATGACTTTTTTATTCCAACTCTTTTAATTTTTTTGAAGGGGGGTTTTTAGGCTTTGGTGTATTTTTTCCCCAAATAGATAAATAAATTTCACAATTTCAATTCAATTCAAATTAGTTCTTTATTTTGTATTTTAGAGTATTTATTCTTTGAAACTTCTATCCATTCATATATTTTACACGTGTTGTATATAAATTTTGTCCCTATTTGCTTACTTGCAACCACACACACACACACACAACACCACACACACACACACACACACACCAACACAAAACAAAAACATGTAAAAATATTAATAAATATATTTATACTATATATAATATATATATATATATTAATTTTTAAATAATACAACACCACACACCACACACAACACACACAAAACACCCACACACACACAAACACACACACACACAACCACAGAGCACACGACATAACAACAGACACACACACAAAACCCCACACCACACACCCACACACAACACACACAATAAATATAATATAAAATTATATAAATATAAATAATATATTATAATTTTTGTGTGGTGTTTGTGTGTGTGTGTGTGTTTTTGGGTGTGTGTGTTGTGTGTGTGTGTGTGTGTTTTTTATTGGGGTTAATATAACAAAAAGCATAATAATAGTCTGCTGGCATGACGTTAGCGTAGGTTACTCCACCTTGTGAATAAATAAGCCAAGTCATGATTGGCTACTGTTGATGATTTCTCCTCGGCTGCGCATGTTGCTGTTACGTTACGATGCGATTTTGATTAGCGGTAAAAAAGATTTTTGTTGTTTTTGTTTTTGCGGGATGATTAAAAATGTTTTACTGGCGTCCTCTTCGTTAATCCTCTCCTTTAATGCGGTTCTAAAAATTGTCATTAATTTTTATTATATATCTTATTTTTTTAGATTATCGCCAGTCATTGTCATTTTCAGATTATTTTTATTACTTTCAGCGACGTTGATGATAATATAGTAATTATTATTATAATTTTTTTTTTTTTTTTTTTTTTTGTGAAGGGGATTAGATTTATTTTTTACTATTTTTGAAAATAAAACACCACTACCAGGAAAATAGTTATAAGTGAATTACGTATATATACATTTATTGTTTATCCGTTATATTTGACACACAAAAATCGTGTGTAAATGTCAAAGATAAGAACTGACAGATATTAAAAACAATTGTTAATATCGCAGTTTGACCTCACCGTCAGGCAGCACGAAACCAACAAAACTGTAGGCGGAGTTCCATAGCAACAGGGGGCGGAGCTTCTATAGGGGGGTGGAGTCATGCATTACTGCGAAGAACGAATATTTATAGCCCCGCAGAACGGCTTTTAGTCAGTTATCTCCAGGAGTTACTGTCAGAAGAAGACAGGAGGAGACTGTACTTAATATCTCTGACGTTACATCTGACTCTTAGAAAAGGTGAGAATCAGGGAGTCACAATATTCCTCCTGACTCAATTATATTTTCGAAATATTTTCTTCGTGAAGAATAATGGGTATATGATTGATATGTTCGCTTGTCTGAATATAGATGTATTGATAGGTATGTATATAAGATACAATGTGTATAGGTACGAGGGATTATTTCTATAAAACAAATAATACTCGTTTATTCGGCAGATAGATTTAAATATTCATAAGACGAAGCTTTAGCCCACGCTTACTAATCGCGAGCAAGAATACAATTAACAACAATGGTTCGACCACTTGATGTCATGCACCCCCTTTCGTGTATATAATAACAAATTAGTAAAATTAAATAAGATAATAGCATAGCGTTTTTAGGCGGGAAGTTTTGATATGAGTAAAAACCCCGGGCATTTGATATCGCTGTTCTAAATAACTGAGAATAGGAAGGTGGATAGCGTATGGAATATTTACCGACTAAAGATCGAGCTTATAAACAGTCATAACTAAAAGCCGTTTAGTATGTCACGTGAATATCTCTGTGATAAGTCAGGGTTTCTCTGTCATAAACATCAACATTTCCCTTAGGCGTTTTCGTTTCTTTTGCAAAAACGTGCGAAAAAAATTTGTAATATCTAAAAAAAGTATTAAAGTAATGATAGATAAGCAATAGTTTAACCTGATATTATAAAAAAAGCAGATAAATTAATCAACAAAAACAGGTTATAAACAGTCGTAAGAAGTCATTATTTGAAACTCGAAATTCCACTTCCAGTGACCTCGTTCACTAAACCAAAACTATCAGTGAAAGCTAAAAAAAAAAATGATAAATATAGAAATAAATAACAGAAAAAAATATAAATACGAATACAATAATAGCGTGATAGATAATACCAAAAAAATCCCCTAGTAAATAAAACCAAAAAATCAGTTTTAGCCTCCCAAAAATAAAAAAAAGGCGAAGCAGACCCACCAACCCTTTGTCTCCTTCCAGCAGAGAAACCCGACGCCGCCGATCACGTGACCCATCCTCGCTTTTCCACCATGACGCTAGACTTCTTGGTCAATCCTAACGTAGTCGTGAAGCCTCTGAGACCTGTGTGGTACACCATCGCCCAGGTGTCGTTGCCTCTCGGTACCGGGGGATGACGCGGGGCAACTGGTTCGGGCTGCCATCCTTTTCCCGTTAGATCATTGTTTAGTCTTTTAAACCGGGGTCCAAGCGTGGCGGTTTTTGTTTAGGGGAGTTTTTTTTTTGGTTTGTTTTTTTAAGGTTTGTTTTTGTTTTCTTTATTTCCCTTATCCGTTTTCTTCTCCTCTCTCTTTTTTCTCTGTATGATTCTCTTCTGTTCGTTCACGTCTCGATCTTTAATCTGTTCACTTCCCCCTTTTTGTTCCCCCGCCCGTATCTTCCCCGTCCTTTCCCATTTTTCCTTCCCCTCACCGTAATCCTTCTCTCCTTTCCTCAACATTAACCCATATCCCTCCCTTATCTCACAATCCCCATCCCCCAACACCCTCCCGCCTCCTCTCTCTCTCTCCCTCCTTCCCCGACCTCCCCTTCACCCTCCCCCGCTCACGCATAAAACCCCAAAGGACTAACCAAGGACCAGCCAAGCCATGGGTTCCCGCGACGTAGGAGCCGAAACGGGCACCCTGCAGTTCACGTACTCCTACCCGTTGTACGAAGTCGACGAACCCGACGGGACCAAGAATACCATCGCTCTCAACTCCATCGCCATCGGCCTCATTCTCTTCCTGGAGACGCTACTCGACGAGGGCCCTGCGACCACCACTTCTAGGGGCAGGGCTGAGAGGTATACTGTGAAGGGGGGCATTGGGATCAGAGGGTGAGAGGGATGGGAGAGCTTGAGAGGAAGAGAGGGGGAGAGAGAAGGGTCGCAGTTAGAGAGTGGAGAAAGAGGGGTGAGAGAGAGAGGAGAGATGGGAAAGGGAGAAAGAAGGATCACAGCGAGAGAGGTAGAGAAAGAGGGATAAGAGGAGAAGGAGGGATGGGAGAGCATGAGAGGGAGAGAGCAGAGTCGCAGTGAGAGAGGGAGAAGGGGGGAAAAGGGAGAAGGAGGGATGGGAAAGGGAGAGAGAGATGGGAGTGAGAGAGGAAGAGAAGGAAGGATGAGAGGGAGAAGAGGAAAAAGAGGGAGAAGGAGGGATGAGAGAGGAAGTGGGGGAGAGACGGAGAGAGAGAGATGAGAGGAAGAAAAAAGAAACAGGGATGTGGCAGAGAAGAGAAAAAAATGGGAGACACGGAGAGAGAGAGAAAATTGGTAACAGGGATGTGAGAGAAGAAGAAAGATACTAAACCTGGAGAAAGGAAATGTGAGAAGATGAGAGAGGGAACGAGGATGGGAGAGGACGAGAAATACAAAAGGAAGGAAGGATTATGTTAAAGAGAGAGACTGAGTTAGGGAAGGAGGAGAGAGAGAAAGGAAAAAGGGGAACGAAAGATGAGGTAGAGACAGAGATAACAACAAAAGCAATGGTAATAATGTCAGTAGTGCAAAGGAAAATTACAGGTAAGTTATTGTACTTTCTCAAGAATGAATTCCACTGATACTGCGTGTATTTACTTTTGGGGTTTTAAACATTCCCTTTTTTATTTTAGGGCAATTATAATTTAAATATAAAGGAAGTCATGATTTATCTGTTAGACTTAAATTTCATAATTCCCCTTTGATTAGAAGTCTAATAGTTTCAACATTATCATATTCATCGCACTAAAATCTCCCTGTTCGTCATAAATCAAAAAATTCTTTTAAGAAGTATACAAATTCTACACATCGACACCAACCATAAAAACGCAGATGCTCCTTGAACAAATCCCATGGATTCGAATACCTCCCCCCAACCCACCCCACCTCCTCCAAAATCCCGTTTCCTTCGCCAGGAGCATCCAGGAGGACCAGCTGGAGATCTTCCGGCAGATCGAGGACAACATCAGCAGCTTGGGCGTGGATGGGCGTGCGTGCGTCCTCAGGTTCATTTGCGAGATGCAGACTAATAAGTTCTCTAGGGCATCCCTCTTCGGCGAGCTCTTCACTCTGCTCTTCACGTGAGGCCTGATGCTGTACCTGTTTTTTCTAATGATATTTGTTTTCCATAAGTGTATTTTTATCTTTTATGGTTTTGTTTTTAATATGTGTTTTATTATTTAATGTTATGACGATTAGCGGTAGCATCAATAACAAAAACAAAAATTTTTTTATTATGTAGTCATGGTAAGAGTATCTAAAAGACTGGTTACTGTTATGTCTGTTAGTGTTATTGCCGTCTTTGAGCCGTTGCCATGATCGTCATACTCCTAAGACTTACTATCAACGACATTCATTTTTTTACGCTGCTTCGTTCCCCCTAACCCTGCCTCCCACCGCCTCCCGCGTCCTCCCCGCAGACCCAAACCTGGAGGCGACTACACGGTGCTGAAGGAGTATATCGCCGCCGAGGAAGAAGGTCGTCAGGAGGGCAAGGACTCGGCTCGCTGTGCCCAAAAATACCGGATGTGCCCTCTTCCTGTTTTCGCCCCCCGGAACTCAGGGCGACGCGTGGCGAGTGCCACGAACACCCCCGATTCCCTCCCAGGGTATCCTACCTGAAGGATAGCGTGCCCTGGGCATGGGACACGTCTGCGGGCGAAGGGTATTAGCTGGTCGGGCATTTGGCTGTGCGTTGGTGGGGGCGGGTGGGCTATTAGTCATTACGGGACAAATTTCTTTTCGCATAATTAATTACCTACTTCTATTTCGATACCCACCTCACCCCCTTCTCTCATACACATATATGTATATATGTGTATGTTATATGTATATATGGATGCATATATATGTAACAGGGACATTATTGATTTTTAAAATTATTAAGATTCTTCTAAGATGTACAAATGGACAGCATGAAAGATGTGTAAATTTTTCGGGTCTGTATCTTTTTGACAGACAGTATGTTCTTTAATATTAAGTAATTTATTGATGTTATTTCTGTTTATTTACGCATGTAATAATATTGACAAATCTGTTGTATTCTGTACTGCTGGCGTGTGACGTATTTATAGAAATATATTTATGCATATGAATATTTTTGTTTTGTTTCCCTTTTATTTTCGCTGTTTTGATTATTCGCATGGACTTTTTTTAAACACACAAAACCACACACACACCCCAAAATCACACATTAACAATAAACAGAAATATCCCTATTTTTAGTATCCCAAAAACACACACACCCCAGATAGTGTAATATATGAAAAACATTTATATAACACATAAGGAAATAAACTAAATATAATATATATAAAAATATATATATAGATAATATAAAATTATAATATATATATTATAATATATATATATATTATATATAAATATATTATATAATATATAGGTATATGGCATATTTGTGTATATAAAAAAGTTTTTCATATATATCACATATTTTTTTTGTGGGGGGGTTTATGTATAAATTTTCTTATTTTAAATATATTCTTTTTTATGGGGATAATGTGTGTATGTGGGGGGTGGGGGTTTTGTGTGGTGTTTTTTAAAAAAAGTCCCATGCAAAATGAAAAACAGAAAAAAGCAGAAAATACAAGGCAACAAAACAAAAATATTCATATGCATAAATATATTTCTATAAATACGTCACACGCCAGCAGTACAGAATACAACAGATTTGTCAATATTATTACATGCGTAAATAAACAGAAATAACATCAATAAATTACTTAATATTAAAGAACATACTGTCTGTCAAAAAGATACAGACCCGAAAAAATTTTTCAATCTTTTTAGGGTTTTCCATTTGGGACCCTCTTAGAAGAATCTTTGTCCCTAACATAATGCAATATATGTCCCTGTTAATATTTTAGGGATCCCTTATAAAATATAACTACAATTTTATACATATATGTGATGAGAGAAAGGGGGGGAGGTGGGGACGAAAAGAAGAGGTATATTAAATTTTGCGAAAAGAAATTTTTCCCGTAATAGACTAATAGCCCACCCGCCCCCACCAACGCACAGCCAAATGCCCGACCAACTTTAATTTCCCTTTTGCCCCCGCGTGTCCCATGCCCAGGGCACGCTATCCTTCAGGTAGGACACGCCCGTGGGAGAGGAAATCGTGGTGTTCGTGGGCATCTCAGCCACGACGTCGCCCCTGAGTCTCCGGAGGGCAGCAAACACGGACAGAGGGCAATCCCGGGTTTTTGGGGACAGGAGCCCAGTCCCTTTCCCTCCGGGCGAACCCTTTTTCCCCGGCGGCGATATTTCCCCCTTCAGCACCGTGTAGGGCGCCCCAGGTTTGGGTTTTGCGGGGAGGGCGCGGGGGGGGCGGTGGGGGCAGGTTAGGGGGAACGAAGCAAACAAAAAAATGAATGTCGGGATAGTAAAATCTTAAAGGGGTATGCCCCTCATGGCAAAGGCTCAAAAAAACGGCCCAAAACACAAAAAGGGGCATAAAAAGTCCAGTCTTTTAGATACTCTTACCATGACTACATAATAAACACATTTTTGTTTTTGTTATTGATGCTACCGCTAATCGTCATAACATTAATAATAAAACACATATTAAAAACAAAACCATAAAAGATAAAAATACACTTATGGAAAACAAATATCATTAGAAAAAACAGGTACAGCATCAGGCCTCACGTGAAGAGCAGAGTGAAGAGCTCGCCGAAGAGGGATGCCCTAGAGAACTTATTAGTCTGCATCTCGCAAATGAACCTGAGGACGCACGCACGCCCGTCCACGCCCAAGCTGCTGATGTTGTCCTCGATCTGCCGGAAGATCTCCAGCTGGTCCTCCTGGATGCTCCTGGCGAAGGAAACGGGATTTTGGAGGAGGTGGGGTGGGTTGGGGGGAGGTATTCGAATCCAAAGGGATTTGTTTCCCGGAGCATTTTGCGTTTTTATGGTTTTGGGGTCGATGGTTTGAATTTGAACTATTTTTAAAAAAATTTTTTTTATTTTT
>NC_051411.1:28607145-28610492 GCF_015228065.2 Penaeus monodon
GTTACAAAATGATCATGGTGATTAGAAGATAAAAATGACATTGTTGGTGGGAATGATGCACGAGAGATAATGTTGATGCGTTTAAAAAAACGATGGTTTAAATATTAGATGATTAATATCATGAATAATAAAAATGCTGACGTTCATATTAAAAGATTACACTGAAGTGATAACTAAAATAATGACGGCAGTAGTTGAAATGACAATAAAATTGTTTTAAATTTAGCTTATTGGGAAAAGGTCGCTGTAAAAAGCATATATTTTGTGGAAAAGAAAAAGGGAAGTATTTAAATGCAAGGCTAAGTCAACAATGTAACCGTGGCACGAACGTACAATGTTCTCACTTTTCCTTTTAAAAACCAGTTCGTAGTTGGAGGGTTTAATAGCCTTGCATGCACAATGGCGGAATTGCAATCAATAACTAGAGGGTTTTGTGCTCAGGCACTTTAAGACTACGCAAGCCGTGGCATTGCCGTTGCCTTTGCAGTTATGCAATGCTAATCTATTGCTGCCATTGTGTAGTTCGGTTGAGAATAAACAAATGACTTTAGGGCATTTAAAATGAATTCGATTTTTTAGATACATATGTGTGTGTGTGTGTGTGTGTGTGTGTGTGTGTGGGGTGTGTGTGTGTGTGTGTGTTTTGTGTGTGTGTTGTGTGTGTGTGTGTGTGTGTATAGCTTTTCTAACTCCATGCTTTCCCAGCATCATACGCTCGTAGAAACGGCAAAAAGTTGAGACCTTCACAAAAAGTTTAAACAAACCCCTCAACATAACCAGTACCTGCACTGATGCAAAGCTGCCACTTAGGCGCCAGCCCCTTTCCTTTTCAACCATCCTCACAAAGTTATGTGCGTTGACTAGTGGTACTCTTGGAAGATTTTGGCACATATGGGACAATATATATATATATATATATATAATATATATATTATATATATATATATTATATATATGTATTTAATTTACATATACATATAAATTTAACTTCAACGCACACATACAAACACACACACACACACACACACACACACACACACACACACACACACACACACACACACCCACACACACACACACACACATATATATATATATAATATATATATTTTTATATATATTTATATATATATAAAATATATATATATATACATATATTAAAAAAAAATGCCCATACATACACACATAATATCTACATACATACATTATATATTTTACATACTTTATATTACATGCATACAGAGTGCATACGTAATATACATACATCCTGGTCGGCGGGGGTCGGGGCGTCAGACCTTTTAACCATCAATTAGATTTCTCCCTAATGAGCAGCTTCGAGGGCGAATGGCGCTCCAAATATTTTCTACCGGAGTGACCATTAACTTAATTGCATGGTAATTGCTCAATAAATCTTTAGGGGGAAGCAAGCGCGTTAGGCAGCGTGCCGCATGAACTGATCAATATAAAGGCGAGAAAGTGAGTCTCTTTATTCATCAAGGAGAGTTTGATCCGCCTCTGTTCCGATGCCGGATTGTCTTCAATCGCCTTTTGTCCGCTGCAGGGATGCAGTTTTTGCCCTTTGGCTGCTTTTTTTAGGGGGGGGTTGTTTAAAGGATTTTGATTACGGGTGTTATTGTTAAGATTGCCGTTGTAACTGTTTTTTGTTTGTTGTTATTGATATGATTACTTTTGTTATTTTTGTTATTATTGTTTTTGCTGTTGTAGATGTTTATTACTACCAGTACTGTTATCTTTCATCATCAGCATCAGCATCAGCATCTATATTATCGTTATTGTTATTATTGTTTCATTGTTATTATCACCAATACTTTTTATTATCATTATCATTGTTATCAATTTCATTATCATCGTTACTCCTCCCACAACATTGTCGAGGCAGAGTTGCGAAATTGCAACATCATATAAAAATATAAAATGCTTTGACATGACTCTCGTTGATTTTTTAAATAAGGAAACAGTTTCAACTTTCACTCACAGCTTGAATCCCCTCCCCCCCATTTCTCTCTACCCCACCCCTACCAAAAGGCCATACTTTAAAGGGGGGGAGGACGTGGTCGCCTACAAACGGGTTTTATAAACATCTCGGTTTGGAAGATTATCGGTAGATTTTTGCTTTTCCCGATCGAATGCTCTTGTGCACAGAACGGGTTCGCTCTTAAGGGCAGACCTTTGATATGCTCAGTGCCTCTTATTTATTCTTTATTTATTTATTATTATTGTTGTTGTTATTATTATTATTTTGTTATATTATTATTATTGTTATTATTATTATTATTTTATTATTATATTATTATTATTATCATTGTTATCATTATCAATATTATTTTTTTGTTATTGGTATCATTATTGTTATTAATTATTGGTTTTTTTTTAAAGGGAGAGGGGTTTTTTCTTTTGGGGGCGGAATTTCACCTCTAGATACAATTAATTTGTGAATCTGGTGTTTGGTTTATATTTCCTGTGGATTTTTTTTTTTGGTGTAACGTGATTAGTAGATATGAAATGGGTTTCGATAAGGAAATATAAGTATGATCATCACGCATATATATATAATTATATAATTATATATATATATAAAATATATATATGTATAAATAATATATATATATAGATATAAGAAAATATATATATAATATATATATATATATAAATAATTATAATATATAATATATATAAAATATATATATAGTATATATATATATATAATATAAAATAATAATATTATATATACGTATACATATATATATATCACACACACACACACACACCCCACACACACACACACACACACACAACACACCACACACACACACACACACACACACACCCCACACACAAAATATATATGTATACACACACACACACACACATATATGTATACACACACACACACACAAAACACCACACACACACACACACACACCATATATATATATATATATATATATATATATATATATATATATACACATACATATATACATGTATATTTATATATATATACACACATACATACATAAAATATATACACACATACATATACATGCAAATATACATACACAGAGAGTGCGAAGAGAAGAGGAGCGAAATAAAGAAGAGAAAAATAACAAAACAAAAAAAGGAAAAGATTATATACAGGTTTCAAGGAACAATCAGGCGAAAACCCCTCGTGTCCAAGGCATCGCGTGCGCTGCAGCCATCGCAACTCAGGAATTCAGCGAAAGTGGCTCGTAGAGGCGCTGGCAGCTGGTGCGTGGTGATGGGGGGGGAAAATAGGGAAAGGGTAAAGGGGAAGGGGGGGGGTGAGGGGGAAAAGGGAAAAAGGG
>NC_051411.1:28610592-28615592 GCF_015228065.2 Penaeus monodon
GAGGAGAGCGATGGAGAGAGAGAGAAAAGGGGGGAGGCTTGAACCCCTCCTCCGAATTTCTCCCTCTCTCCCTTTCCCCCCCCGGCTTATGCCCACCCTCCTTCCCTCCCTCATTCGCCCCCCTCCCCCCTCAATCCACAGGAGCTCCAGCGACGACCAGATAGACATCTACCGCTCAGTGGAAGAGAGAATCAGTAACAGCTATGGCGTGGACGGGAGAGGATGTGTCCTGCGGTTTATCTGTGAGCTGCAGAAATATCCCATTAAAGACTGGACTATTTTCGGAGAATTAATTACGACCGTATTTACGTAAGTTCTATGGGTACTTTATGGTACTTGTGTTGGAGTGTCTAAGATATGAGATTGATATTGTTTGAATATATATTTTTTTTCGTTTATATGTCTGGCGATATGCTATTCATTCATTTAGTTATCTGTTCCATCGTAAATATTATTCTTTTCTGTGCTTTGTCTCTTTCATCTGTCTCCTCCCTTTTTGTTCCATTTTCCTACTCCTCCTCTTCATCTTCATCCTTCTCCTTTTCCTCCTTTATCCCCCCTTTCTTCATCCCTTCATTCATTTATTCCTTCTTTCTCTCTCTCTCTCTCTCTCTCTCTCTCTCTCTCTCTCTCTCTCTCTCTCTCTCTCTCTCTCTCTCTCTCTCCATCTCCATATCTTTCCCTCCCTCCTTCCTCCCCTCCCTCCCTTTTCCCTCCCATCCCTCTCCTCCCCTCCCCTCCCCTCCCTTCCTCCTACCCTCCCCTCCCTTCCTCCTCCCCTCCCCTCCCTCCCTCCTCCCCTCCCCCCCCCTCCCCCCCAACAGCCCGAAATGGAGCGGCGAGGAGAACAGAACCACCAGGAATCCTCTACAGGCGTACCTACAAGCCCAAAAGGAAGGCCGCGGAGGTGACGGCGACTCCTGCAGGGCCCTCTACGGCCTGCAGTGTCCCTTCAGCGTGTTCAACTTCTTCGGCTCCAACGAGGAGGACCCGTGGGCTGACGGGGGGTGGGAGGGCGGGTATGAAGGCGGGTGGGAGGGCGGGTATGAGGGGGGGTACAATTATGTGTGAGTGTTTTTTTTTAAAGGGGGGGGTAGAAAGAGGGAGGAGGGAGGGAAAGGATAGGGGGAGGGGTGTGGAAGTGAGTGAGAGAGAGGGAGAGGGAGAGGGAGAGGAAGAGAGAGAGAGAGAGAGAGAGAGAGAGAGAGAGAGAGAGAGAGAGAGAGAGAGAGAGAGAGAGAGAGAGAGAGAGAGAGAAGGAGAGAGAGAGAGAGAGAGATTCTCATTATTGTTATTTTCATTATTATAATTTCTAATTACTGTTATTGTTCATTACGAACATTTTTACCAATATGCCTTTGTTGAAATGCACTAAATAAAATATTACGAGTGACGTCATTAAATTCACGTTATCACAGTGTTCCTATGACCATCACTAAATGTATCTAATTTATAAGTACTTGCACGCACGCACACAAACACACACACACATACACACACACACACACACACACACACACATACACATTATTTTATTATGTTCCTCCCTCGGTTTCGAGGATGAGCTTGACTCCATATAAATGAATGAATGAAGTCATGACTTGCGCTTGACTTGGATTTAAGTGAGGGAGAGTTGCGCAGATCGTCAGCCTCACTCTCTCGTCCCTTCCTATCTTGGTCCAGCGGCAAGACATAGTCGAGGCGGCTGGAGATAGGTCAGGATGCAGTGGATGGCCAGCAGTGTCCTACGTGTCTCACTGTGCCCTGGTTGCGCTCCACAACGCTTTGCTGGGTCCGCCGTGTTGTCCGTTGAACCAGTTGGGTTCTTCCGCACAGGACCAGGACCAGCACTGACTTGGGCTGACTTGCCCACCCAGTGGCTAAATAGGCAATCCACACACACACACACACACACACACACACACACACACACACACACACACACACACACACACAACATATATATATATATATATATATATATATATATATATATATATATATATATATATATACATATATGGATGTCAAAAAGGACCTGTCGTAGGACAGAGCACTTGAATATATATATATATATATATATATATATATATATATATATATATATATATATATATATATATATATATTTATTTATACACACACAACACACACAACACAACACACACACACACACACACACACACAACACACACACACACACACACACTCACACACACACACACACACACACACACACATATATATATATATACACATGCATACATACATATATATATATACATATATGTATATATATGCTTTTCTTAATTTATTTATTCATCTATTATGTCGTTACTATTGCTTCGAAATCTGTTATTCGTATTTTCATAATAAAAGGCTGATATAAGAGTTTTTATCATTATCATTAGTCATATCATTATCACCGTCATCATTCATATCATCATAATTACTATCGCTCTTATTCGAATATTGTTATTATCTTAATCATTACTATCATTCAGTTGTTACTATCATCATTATCATCGATAACATCACTTTTATAAATGTGTTTATCACCATTGATGTTATTAGTAAGCATCCCTGATACTAATTTACCTTATTGGTCTGCGGAACAAATAAAAGGATGAGTCAACTTTAAGTAGGAGAGAGAAAGGGAAGAAGGGAAAATGAAATAAAGGAGTACAGGGCAAGACGAAAGCAATATGCAAAGGCAAGGCAAAGGGACGAGAGAGAGAGAGAGAGAGAGAGAGAGAGAGAGAGAGAGAGAGAGAGAGAGAGAGAGAGACGGACAGAGAGAGAGAGAGAGAGAGAGAGAGACGGACAGAGAGAGAGAGAGAGAAGAGAGAGAGAGAGAGAGAGAGAGAGAGAGAGAGAGAGATTGAAGAGAGGGAGGAGAAACAGAAACAGAGTGAAATATATTAAGCCGTTATTATCATTACGATCATCAATATCTTTAAATGAATTTACAAGGATATAATACCAACAGCTGGTTCACTCCGCAAAAACGCATTTAAATGTGCTTATTCACTTCTTCACCTTTTAACAGTTTCCTCGTCTGGCGATAACAGAAAAAAAATATATAGAAAGGAAATGAATAAATATGATTCCATATTCCCTGCTACTGGAATTTATCTTTTTTAACAATCTGCTCCTTTTTCTTTTTTTCTTTTTCTTCTTCTTCTTTTCTTCTCTTTTCTTCTTCTTTTTCTTCTTTTTCTTCTCTTCTTTCTTCTTTCTCTTCTTTTTTTTTTCTCTTCTTTTCTTGCTCTCTCTCTCCTTCGTGTCCTCCTCCTTCTTCTATTTTTTCTTCTTCTTCTTCTTCTTCTTTATTACTTTCTTCTTCTTTTTTTTCTTCTTCTCTTTCTGCGTCTTCTTCATTTTGTGTTGGTATAATCTGAAATGAGGAAAAAGTGTCCCCTACGACTTTTATACTTTCTATGAATACTATATTACGGTCTCGTTTTCTTTTAGGATATTGACATTTAGGGTAAACTATTTTAAAATATTTTAAAAATCTTTGGTAGCAGGATATGAAAATGCAGAGAGAGAGAGAGAGAGAGAGCGAGAGCGAGAGAGAGAGAGAGAGAGAGAGAGAGAGAGAGAGAAAGGAGAGAGGAAGAGAGAGAGAGAGAGAGGGAAAGAGAGAAGAGAGGAGAGAGAGAGAGAAAAAGACGAGAGGAGAAGAGCAGAACATAGAGATAGGAAGAGGAGAAGAAGATAGAGAGATACGTTAGAGAGATAGATAGATAGAAAAGATAGATAGAGAGAGAGAGAGAGAGAGAGAGAGAGAGAGAGAGAGAGAGAGAGAGAGAGAGGGAGAGAGAGAGAGAGAGAGAAGAGAGAGAGAGGAGAGACAGACAGACATATAGAGATAGCGATTAAAAGAGAGATAGATAGATAGAGAGATAGAGGAGATCAAAGGAAAAATTGAGAGAGAGAGAAAAGAAAGAGAGAAAGAGAAAAGAAGAGAGAGAGGAGAGGATAGAGAGAGGGAGGAGAGGAGAGAGAGAGGGAGAGAGAGAGAGAGAGAGAGAGAGAGAGAGACAGACAGACAGACAGACAGACATATAGAGATAGGGATTAATAGATAGATAGATAGATAGATAGATAGATAGAAGAGAGAGAGAGAGAGAGAGCGAAAAGGAGAGAGAGAGAGAGAGAGAGAGAGAGAGAAACTGTTATATTTCCGTCTTTTATATACATGATCCTTGGAGTTATCACGCACGAATTTACACACTTAATGATAACTAAGGTAAAATTAATACATACACCTTTTTAAAAAGTCTATAATATATATTCCGAAAAGCTAAGTCAAGAAGGTTCCAATAACGTGGGATGTCATTCTACAACATTAAGTGGGAGGAGCGACAGGATCCACATCATTTTCTGTTATTATTGAAGTCCAGGTAAATCCCATCAGTTTGATATAATTTCTTCATTTTTTGCTTATTGGAAGTAAAGACTCATATACTATCATATCTTTCTCGTGGGGTTTGTTGAATGTGAACACTGCATTATAATTTAGCGAGAAGTGATAATGCGCTGTGCCATATCCTGTGTTAACTTTAAGTATTGAATTAAATCTTAGAATACGTTGGGATAATTACATTTTACAGTTCAGTTACGGTTTAGTTTTAATAAGGTAATCCTTTATATGTACATTTCAATTAACTGGAAGAACATACTGCAAATATTGATATTCCTCTTATTAGTGATGTAAACGACGACGGAAAACTAACGTATCCTCTCATCCTCTCAGTATGAAACGAAGTGAGGGTTACAGGAGGCAAGATGAACAGTGTTCGTGGTCAGCTATAGTGTTAAGTGTGTGAGTGAGTAGGTAAACAGTAGTGTGTGTGTTAGAGGGGGGGGGGGGGGGTGTATGCACAGTAGGTTGGCATGTAAGATTGTATACATGTATATGTGTAATTATCTGTGCTTTATGCGAATTCTCGCTGGACATTCCATGCTTAGTTGATAATGTTAATGGTAATATT
>NC_051411.1:28620592-28623092 GCF_015228065.2 Penaeus monodon
TATATAAATATATAATAGTATAGAATATACCGTGCTACCCATATAATATATAGTATATATATCTACATATCTATCTATCTATCTATCTATCTATATATCTATTATATGATACTATATATATATACATAGATATATAACATAACTATAATATAATATAGATATATATAATAGATATATGTAGTAGATAATAGATAATATATATATAATATATAATATATAATAGAAGTAATATATATAGATATAGAGACCGAGGAGAGGAGATGAGAGAGAGACGGATGCGAGCTTTTAAGTCATGGATATGAGATGAGACCGACGTGGAGGAAGGAGTGAGCGTAGGCGATCGAGTGAGACGAGAAGACGAGAGAGAGTAACTAGTTTTCGGAGTGAGACCGAAGGACCCCCCGGGAGAGGGGGGGGGGGGGGGGGGGGGGGAGGATGGAGAAGTGAGACGGAGGATAGGACGAGTATGGAGAGAGAGGAGGAAGAGAGAAGAGAGGAAAGACGAGAAGTAGCTGCGCGTAGATGAGTGAGAATTAACCGGAGTATGACCTGAGGAAGCAGCGGACTGTTAAAGGGAGTGACTCAGCGAAGAGACGATGACGGATGGGAGACCTCATAGGTGTTATCCGAGACGACCAGCGATTGGGAGAGACTACAATGAAAGCGGATAGACGAGGGAGGACCAGAAGGGAAGAGGAAGAAAGAGAGGGAAGGAGAGTCTGGGATGTGAGTCCGGGGGGAGGGAGAGCACCCCGGAAAGAAGAGGAAGAGGAGAAGATGGCAAAGGGAGAGCGAGAGATGTGATATCGCGAGAAGCGGAGGTGGGACGAGAGCTGAGAGATGGATATCTGTTTAGAGGAGACAAAACCAGAGGAGACGCGAGCGGGGAAAGTGCTCGAGAGAGAGAGGAGAGCAGGAGATTGGAGGGGGGGAGAGGTGGGGGGGGAAACGTTTGGGACGAGAGACTGGGAGAGAGAGTCGAGCGAGAAGAGAGGAAGGAGCTGGAGGCAGAGATAGTAGACGGGGAGAGGATATGGAGGTTTGCACTAGAAAGATAGAGAGATGTCTAGAACTGAGCGATGTCGGGAAGAGTGGCGAGAGAAGGAAGAAGCATGGAGAGAGTCGTGGACTCTAGATGATTGAGGAAGGGGGTGATGACTGCGGGGTAATTAGAGGGTAGATAGAGAGGGACCTGGGGGACAGAGAAAGGAGGTGAGGATTAAATGGAGGACACCGGTGTGAGTACAGGAATTCGTCTGATCTAAGAGGAGGGGTCGAGAAGATTGACTGAGGTACGAGGGGGGGGGAAGGGGAAAGTGATGTGTTTTCGTAGAGAGGACGTGGCGGAGGCGGCAGAGAGAGAGGAGAGAGGAGGACGGCGACCCGGATTCCCCGACGGAAGACTTACGGAGAAGTGATGGGACCAAACTTGATGACGGGACCACCGGTTGTCGGGATGAGAGAGGGTGGGAGGATAGAGCCGGAGAAGGATTGAGGGGACGCAAGTTGGACCCCACGGGAAATAGTCGGAGAGACTGTATCAGAAGGAAAGAAGAGAGAGGTCAGAGTTTGTCGCGTAGAGAGACTGGAGGGGGAGAGGATGAGTGGAGGTGAGTTTACTTGAAGTTTGGAGCGATGCATGACGAGAGACGGGGAATTGGGAGGCTGGAAGGGATCGGAGGAGAGAGGAGGGAGAGAGGAGAGGACCAAGAGAGGGAGAGCTGAGAGAGAGGATCGAGAGAGTGTAGAGATTGTCCGGACCGACGGGTAGTTCAGGTGGAGGGGGGGGGGGGGGAAATGTAGGGAGGGAGTATGAGATTGCCAGAGGAGAGGAGTGATAGACGGGGGAGTGTTCGAAGAAGGGAGATGAACCGGATTGACTGCACTAGTACGTGTTTAGATGGGAGAAGGAGACACGGAGGGGCGGAGTTGAGGCGAGAGAGAGAGGAGGAATTCGGTTTGATGGGAGATGGCGAGAGGGATTGGGAGGTTGAGAGCAGAGACCGGACGATTTTTCGACAGCAGTGTTTTTGTAGAGGGTTTGTGTGTGGTGTTTTGTCTTTGTGTACCAGACGGACCGGTGTGTATTTGTTTATTGTTTTTGTCTCTGTGTGCGAAAGAGTTGAGACAGAAGACGATGTTGAAGGAGGGAGGAGTCTGAGCGGGGGCCCTTGGATGACGAGGTGGTTGATGGAGAAGGATATATTGGTGAGGAGGGAGGGGGTGGGACGGATAAAAGCGGAGACGGGGCCTGGATGGAGAGAACGTTCGGCAGAGAGAGGAACGAGCGAGATAGCGAGTGATGTCTTGTGAGAGTAACGAGCGGAGACTGCCCACGAGGGTCGGGGTCCGTAGAGAGGAAGCAGAGCAAGGGGCGATCGGGGGGGGGTTCCTGATTCCTCGCGTAGCCGCGGGGATGAGGACGGAGCGGGAGATTCAACGGGTAGCTGAGTATTGAACGGGGGAGACGATTTCGTGAAGAGAAAGAGGCTCTTCGATC
>NC_051411.1:28628092-28635592 GCF_015228065.2 Penaeus monodon
ATCTACCTATATCTATCTCATCTATATCTATATTTATTTCTATATTTCTATATCTAAAATTTTATATCTGTATCTATAAGTATATATGTATCTATGTATCTCTCAATCAATCTATCATATATATACACAGAGTGAAAGAAATGGATAGATAGATACACTGGAGGGCCTATACGTATGTGTAGATACGTAAATATCTTGCTCATTTATATGCATTTGTATGTAGTTACTTATGGATAAGATTTTCTTTCTTCTGGTGCATATATATATATATATATATATATATATATATATATATATATATATATATATATATATATATATATATGTACGTTTATATAGTTGGATGTATGTTATATTATGATTGTATATATGTTTATGTTTATTATATTATGATGTATTTATGTGTGATGTTTATGACATATACATATTATATATATATATATATATATATATATATATATATATATATATATTATATATATATAATAATATATTATAATATAATATATAATATATATATATATTATATATATATATATATAATATATATATAAATTTCAATGTTTTATAAATCATCTCCCTTTACAAAATTGTATACAAACATTTCCCGATGCTGATTGGTTCAAATATGGATGAATCTCAAAGCTGATTGGTCCAAAGTATGTTGTTGTTAATACCTGCCATCTGTACGATAAGTAAAATACTTATTAATCTCTCGTATTTATAAATTCATACAAATTAGTTATTCTAATATATTTTTTGAGTTACAATTCTTTTATAAACTGTAATGATTACAATTTCAAACTAATGTATAGCTAAATAAGGGCACTAAATTGATACGATAAGAAGCGCTTCTTCGCGAACGAGAGTCATCGGCGTCGACCTGCCTGGTGTAAACACGAGAGCGGATCTTGACGTTCGAAGCATCTTTTCTAAACTTTAATAAACTCCCTCCAGAAAAAGTAGAAGACCTCCCTCCCTTAGGATGGGCGACGAGACCTGGGCGAATATCCAACTAGTGAAGAGCAAGAGGGAGAGATTCAGGGAGAAGTTCAAGAGGCGAAAAGCAGAGCGAGAGACGATCCTGAACTACGCTGGAGGAGGAGGCGGCAATGCAACCTCGCTGCAACTCTGCAATATTGCAACTTCTTCTTCTGCTACGACTTCTTCCTCGGATATTGAGGCGGGCAAGAGTCCCATTCCCGTCGGCGTTGGTAGGTTTCAATTCCTATTTTTTTCTTATTTGATTTGCATGCGGGTCGAGGCCTATTAGCATGTGTGTTCCACCAAAATTATGTATAAACAATATCTCAGGATTTGTTTTTATATTATTTTAGAGGAGCTGAGTAATTCCTTTCTAAGACCAATCTACCTATTTTTCGAGTTGGAATATGATATTCTGTGAGAACTTTAAGTTTACTGTAGATATACACCTACTTGGATGGGTGTGATATTGAATTCAGCCAACAGGCTCGATATGATAGTCCTGTTTTTAGGGGAGGGCATGAAGTATAATAGGGAAATAGTATAGTAAAACAGGGTGAAATAGAATAACTAAAATGTACAACTAAAATGTGTTACACCCTGGAAAAATGCTAAAAGATGGTCAATTGAAATTCTATAGACATGCCTGCCAATAATGCATTAAAAGTCCACGTCCTGAAGTGGCAACTTTAGGAAAAGTCTGTGGGCACCCATCCCATCCTTGAGTAAAATTTATAGGAATACATACTACCATAAGCCCTACCAATCCTCTTAGCCTGGGAACTCTACCCCCTGGACCCTCCTTGAGTTTGTACAATAATTTATGACCATATGCTCCATGGTCCCCTGTGGCATTTCTGCAGCATGGTATAAACATTTGAAAAGTTACACTAGGTATACCTATCTGAATAGGAGAATGATAGAACATATGAATCTAAGAATTTTCTTTTCTATAGACATATGGTGCAGACTATATTGGACCATTGCTATACTGCCATCATATGGCCCCACTGACAGGTGTGTGGCTTATAGGCCAGACGCACACGAACATTTGTGTGCTGTGACAAGACTCTATGTCCCCCCTTGCTATGATATTTTCTTTTTTTTTCTGTATAAATAAATGAATAAAAAAATTTGCCATTATTTAATGTCGGTTAATTTTTACGTTATGAACATACTAAGCTAGGGAAGATTGAAGATGATATTCTTGTATAGAACTAAGAATTGCAGTTGTTGGTACAAGAAATAATCTGCAGTGCTCCCAGGTTTCACTCTTTTCTTGCCATGCATAATGAGGTGAAGACAGTGTTTTCTGGGGAGTGTTTGGAGCAGAGCCCCTCATCAACCCTCCCCTCAGGCAGTGCCCAAAGAGTGTACCCAGTCACGGCAACTAGATTATTTAATAAATTTTGTGACGTGGAGTTGGGGACTTAGTCTTTGGTGAGTGGGTCTGGACTGTAAAGAATTACTTGTGTCTATATTTGTCATTTTATTTGCTTTAATCATATGGTAATAGACTGTTTTTCATGCATCTTTCTAGGTTTCATATCATCTTTCTAGGTAGTCCCTAACTCAGTGCAATAATAATAAGAAGAAATAGTATTTTGTAATTTATTTATTTTTTATTTATTTATTTATTTATTATTGTTATTATTATTTTTTGTAATATTCAGTTTTCTGTAATACGACCAGCACTTCCAGTCACTGCAGCCAGGAATATTATCCTGAGCATGGAAATAGTGTCCTCTTAGGAGTTGCGGCTCTTCCAGTCATAGCTCATGGATAGTATGTTCCACTCTTGTTTATCAATGGAAATTATGTAGAAACCCATTTCTAAATGCCAAATGAGTCTAATCACCCTCCATGAGCTTTGTGCACTTGTGGTGAGTCATTCCCACCACCCTGGCTTCACCCTGAGACCACTCTTTGTTGTCTATCCCCCACCCCCTCGTATGAGTATCGCTTACCTGCGGAAATTATAACAATTAGGAGATCTAAGAGGGAAAAGGAGATCATCAAATTAAATAGTGTGGTTGATATACATTTTCACCAAATGTTTATTTACATATATTTACTTATGCTATAGCCATATAATCATCTCTTTTGTGGTGTTAATTATGCTTTTAATATAGGAATATATAATTTACTTTAAAAATATTGTGGAACTGTTTTTGGTACTGTTGCCCAGTTTGTAATGTGAATTGTCAATTGGTATTTGATTTTATTGCTTAGCTCATGTGATGATATTGTAATCATAGTGTTTGAGGGCATAAAACCCAATCAACACTCACTTTAAAAAGAGACATCACCTGCAAGAGATGCACTAGACCAGTGAAAACACATGTGTATTACATATTGCATACATGCTTGTAATCTGGAGCAGAGATGCTGCAGTTGAAGCAGCTACTTGTGATTCTGATTCTAGTGTAAATTCTTCCCTACTGATTTGTACCTGTATTCCTTGCATCATTTTGTACCCAACAACTTTGTGGTACATAAAAGCTATGCAGAAGAAATAGACATTAGTATGTATCATAGTGTTATATCCAAACCCATCAGGTATATATTAGATGGCAAGGAATTAGATAGCAAACAATTCTTAAAATTAACCCTTTCCCGACTGGTAGTGGCCCAGGCCCCGCTGCTGGGGGCTTATATTGTCACCCTAGCATGGGCGACCGCTCATGCCCAATACCAGCCTCCCTTGCCGTTTCTTCGTAATACTAAGAGCCTGTGTTGTATTTTCAGTTATTATTATTTTCTAAAGTCTCTATTTGCCATATTTCCTGATAAATCAAGACTGAAGGATATTTTTGTTGTTATATAGACTCCATAGTTGATCATTATTCGCTCTATAATCTGAATAAAATAAGGAGTGTGTGGTATCATGGAGTTGAAACTGTAGGTTTTGTTGTATTTTTTTTTTTTTTTTTTTTTTTTTTTTTTTTTTTTTTTTTTTTTCATTATAGCTAAAATGAGAAAAAAATGTTAAAAACTACTTAATCACAATTTCAGTGGCAGAAAAATAACATTTTGCCATAATTGTAACAAAAAAAAAAAAAAAATCATGGCATGGCATGTACAAACATGCCACCCATCGGGAAAGAGTTAATAGAATCAAAGAAAATTTTGGCATCTCTGTACAATGGTATGTGGGTATTAGAGAACAAATTCTATGTAGAAGTAAAGAAATTATTTTGTAATTTAAACTGTGAAAAAGGTTTCAGTTTCTGTTTGCTGCAGCAAAACTGTATTACTCATCCTTTGTAGGGTTCACTATCCTGGGGATCCAGTAGTTGGACCCCCAGCTAGGTGGTTAAATTGGGTATATGTAAGATGTATTGTGTAATGATTGAGGGGGTTATTATATTATTATCTCTGCTTAATGTGAGTGTAATGGAAACATCTTTCTTTAATTTCAGTGCCAACCACAAGCAGTAGCCAAGATGACTCTAGTCTCGAATGTGCCTTGTTAGAGTGTTTGAATGAGGCCTTACCACCAGTTCAGTCGATACAGTTGTCAGAAACACTCTCAGCTAAACTAAGAAGAACACTACCTTCAAAAGCAATTAATAACTTGTTGGAGAAGTTTGCATATAAAGAACTAATTAGGTAAAGTGTAATGTTGAAGTGATGTTATTGAGTTTAATATTGGTTGTGTTAGTTTTGCTTTGAGTTTTGCAAACATCAGAGTTTTTAAATATTTAATTTTGTCAATAAGACTAGTGAATTTTTTTGACAAATAGTTCATTTAGTGATTGGGTGTTGATTTTATTTATGATCAAAATGTGTGTGTGTTAATGTGTCAAGTTTCTGATTGTTTCACACCTTTTGAAATAAACACTGTGAAAAAAGTAGAAAATGAAAATGAAAAGTTTAGTCACACCTTACTGTTAGCTCATAACTGTGGCCTAAACTGAAGATGTTTAAGCTTTTGTAACAGACATAAATGTTTATGATTATCAGTGTACCATCTGAATGGTAAGTAAGGGGCTATTTAGTAGTGGCTGTGTTGTTTTCACAATTGCAGTATTGATAATTGCTTGGTTGTACTCTAATTGCATTTCTTTTATAGTTAGATGTTTAATAATATTTTTCTGATTGATTGCACATGTGAGAGGATATAAGAGAAAATCCATTGTGTTATTAATCATTGACATTGCTCATGATATTAACACCTATAATACTAACAATGGTGACACCAGTAACAGTGATGGCAATCAATAATTTCTTGTTTTTGAAAATTTCCTTTGAGGTCTCTCTTTACTCCTAATGGAAGATGTTTTTTACTATCACATCATTACAGCATTACTCAGGGTACCAGTGAAGGGAGGACTTCGTTGACAGTAGTAGCCGTTGAGCATAGCAAAGTAACAGCTGTTTTAGATGCAGAACACCGAGAGAAGAAAGTTCAGCCCACTGCAGTTGCTGTTGAAGGTTCGTAGTTCGATATTGCAAGAAGATGGTTAAGGGATGGTATCCATATTTAAATTCAGCTCTGTTTTAACCATTTGGCACTTGGGACATGCACTGTTACCAAGAAAGCAGTAAGTAGGTCTACCTGACCTCACTTGATTATTGCATTCCTTTAATTTTTTTTTTTTTTACTTTTTATAGACTACAAGTACCTATCATGACTCTTATTACTGTTGTTGACATTATGGGTATTATACATGTTATTCACATTGCTAACTGTAATATGACAGAAAATCTTCCCAAGATTCAAGAATTGCGATCAGGTGAGGTCAGATATAGTTAGTAATTCATTTGTGTTGATTAAGAACTTGTGGAACCATCTGTGTGTAAACAAAATTTGTAAATTAAAATCGTAGCTGACTGGATTAAAATGCAGGAATGTATTCCTTACATTCTGTGTGAGTTATACTATGTACTAGAAATGTTGAAATGTTTCTTAATTGTTTATATCTTTGTTCCTTAAGTTTTTTTTATCTATACTCCTAATTTTGTTGATCAATTTTTGCTTTTACTACATGTGCAAAACAGATGAAAACCATTCTCCAGAGAAATCTGATGATACAATCTCAGAGCCTCCTGCAAAGATTCTTCGGGAAGAAAAAGAGACAAAAGTGGACAAAGAGAAGAGAAAAGACAGGAGAGAAGATGATGTTATGGTATGTAAATAGGTGATGGAAAATCATGTGCAGCTTTTTCTATGAGCTTGGTTGCATATGATGCTGTAGGGTAGATACCAGTGAAAAGACACATGGACTAGTAAACAAGCAGTAAAGCAAAAAAGGTTCCATGCAAAAAATATAAGTACATCAGAAAATCAAATGTAATGATGATAAAGATTACTTATTGAACTATAATCAAACCAGGGTCTCAAGTGGTATATCTGCTTTATTCTTTTAAAGAAAAGAAATACCAAGGAATGCTTTTTAACGGGGGAAATCATATGCATATAAGTATTTTTAAATATGAAATTTCAATAATCTTTGCCATTAACTTTAATTTATGAACTTCTTTCACAGAGTCTGTTGTCAGCGCAGAGTATAAGAGAACGGGAAACAAAGAAAGTGGGAGAAGAGATCATGGAATTACTTAGCAAACCTACTGCGAAAGAACAGAGCTTGGCGCAAAGATTCAGGTCTCAGGGAGGTAAGATGACGGTTTTTTTAAGTAACTATTAAATTGCATTTTTGGTAGGTGTGTTGTTTTTAGATGAATGTTGCTTTATTGATTGAGTATATGTTATTTAACTGTGAATGATCTTTGGTATGTATTGATAGGAGTTCAAAGGATAAAGGTTTCAGTAGATCAGATGGTGCCAGTCACGACTTTCCTGTGTTTAGAACTTTAGAACTTTACAGTACTGGAAGTAAGCAAAGATGATTGTGTGAACCATATTTCCCCTTAATGTATGATTCGAGTCAGATTACCAGATATCTTAAAGAGATGACTAACATACTTGCAAGACAAAAAATATGTATAGGATTGGGTCTGGGAGAAAAAGGAAAATGCATTTTCTTTTTATGTCTTTTATGGTTAGAATTTTATTTTATTAGCTGTTATTTTATTCTAAAGGGAAGCTAGAAGTATTTTTAATTTGAGATTGTAATGTTGGAAAATAGTAAATCACATTAGAATTTATTGATTATCTGTATAAAATTGCTTTTAGATTAACTAGTATTTAAGGAATTTGGCATGAATTTCAGATGTTAGGTTTGAATGCTAGACAGTGATTAACTTAGTATACTGAAATTAAGTGGAGCACCATTCTCTTTTGCTGGAAGCTAAACTATTATAGTCATGTAGCTACTAAAAAAATAAGTATGGTGTATGCCAGCTGTAAAAGGAAGTATTACTATTATAAGATTTCAGTGATATAATTCTTAAGAAATGACATGTGTGAGAACTAAAGAAAACATTGCAAACATGAACTGTACATAAAACTGAGCTTAGATGAGAACTGATGCCAGCTTTCCTTTGCAGGTGCCAAGGTCCAGGAATTTGGTTCCACATGGCAATTTTTTTTAGGAGAAAATTAAAAATCAA
>NC_051411.1:28640592-28650592 GCF_015228065.2 Penaeus monodon
CAAGAGGAGGGACTGAAGGGGTTTCCCCAACACCCCCCAAAGTCCTGATCTTGGTCTTGGTCCGGAAAACCTCTAGCCTGGGGGCTTCGCCCCCCATTGCTAAATGAAATCGGGGGAACCCGCCAAAAAGTGACCCCAAAGGGACTCAGATAGGATGGCAACATCTTTGGAAAAAGTCAAGGCCCCGGATTTTAATATTGCCTATGTTGCCCGCACGGGATTTTGGCTAGTAGCTCGGGCCCATTACCAGTCCATACAATTGTTGAAAAGTGTGGGGGCAAGGGGACACACCCTTCCCTCCCCCCTAAATTTAACGGGGAAAAGAAGTTCGACATCCCCCCACCACATTTTACAGCACTTTCAGTACCAGAAAGGGAGGCTTGCTATCAGGCCAAAATTCCTGTGTGGGAAATTTCCTCTGAGCCCCCGGATTCCCAAAAGGGGTTCCCGATGAAACCGAGTAAAAACGCCTTTTTGGAGGCGAGTGGGGTTTGCGAGAAACCCCCCCACGCCCAAAACTCACGAGGGCTTTCCCACAATTACCCCGAAGCGCTAGTTTTCCCGGTCTATTTTTGCCCTTGCCAGGAGAAAACCAAAACGGATTCTTTTTCAGAAGAATGTGGGCGAGAACCTTGCCTGGTATGCTGGGGCAGGTTTTAATGCCAAAGGTAGTTGCTTTCAGTTCCATCGGGGTCCCCTTTTCCCCCTTTCCCGAGAGGGGTGGCCCGGCCCCCCCACAGGTTTAGGGGGGAAAGGTACCAAGGGCTGGGCCCAAAAGGCAGTCGGACTGTATGCAGGGCCCCCACCATAGGGTTTAACCCCCCGCCTTTAGCAGTTCAGCAGGAATATCCATATGCCCGCGCTTTCCCACTCTTCAGTTGGAAATCGCCAGCCCCAACCTCTGTTAGGGTAGGAGGTTCCTGCTGATGGGTGGGTCCGGCACAGGCACCGAGGGCACCGGGTTTTCATCCAAACTAAAATGTTGGAGGGGCCCCCCTGGTACAACTGTTTAAAAATTTCTAGCCCCCCTTCACGAACCCCAAAATGATCGGAGATGATCCGTCCATTTCCCCTGATTCCCGGACCCGCATTTTCTGTGAGGAAAGGGGTTGGGTTTTATTTTTTTCAAGCTTTGGGAGGCAGGGCGAAGGGCTTTTCCAAAAAAATGGCCCTTTGAACCCCCTCAGCAAGATTTTCCGGAAAAAGACTGTTCCTTGGCCCTTCTCAGCAGTGGGCCGGGCCCCACGCACCATTGGGAAAAAAAGCAAGACTTGATTCCCCTTCAGCCCCCAGGGGCCCGGGGGAAATGCTTCAGTGGGGCCCCTAAGTCCCCCCAGGGAAAATGGTATTCTGCCTTGTCCCTTTGGCCCTACGCCAATGGACCCCCTGAGCTGCTTCGAGTGCTACGCGGGTTGAAAAGGGCTCCCCCAGAGCAAAATGGGCCGTAGGGGTTTCGGGGGCTGTTAAAACGGTCAGAGACTCCGTTTTTAAAAACCCCCGGGCACACTCCTCCCCCCTTAGTCGTCCAAATGGAAAAACCTTAGGGTGGCCCCCTGGAGGGACGGGGAGGGTTTTAAGGGACCCGCAGGGGAGCCCCCAAGCAGCCTTTTGGGGCGGTGCCACAGAAAAAACCCGCCCCTCCCCCCAAACCCCGCAGTTCTGAGGACCTCCATCACGTGCTGACAAGAATGTGGGCATCTCCCCTTTGGCCCCATTACCCATATCGGGTTACCAAGTCCAGCGATTCCGGGTTTTTGGGGCGCTTGGGGGAAACCCGGAGCCAGAGATTTCCCCAAATTTTTTGGGACCTTTTTTTTGCAAAGTCCCGGAGAAGGAGGGGTATTCCACGCTGCTGGGATCAGCTTTCCCCCCCATGGAGGCCCACAGGAAAATCTCGTAGCCCGCTCGGTCACGCCGGATACCACATTTTAAGTTTGCCCAGAACAATGCAATGTTCACCCGGGCAAAACGTCTGCCAAATGCGAGTTTGGCGTAGAACGCCCCCTTTCAAAATCGGTTTTTTTATACATCGGGAGGGGCGTATACAGCAATAAAAACAAGAAAACCCCAAAAACAAGGGTTTAGTCTCAATGCCATGATAGCTCATCAAAACCCGGGGTCCATCGACTACCGCGGGCTGAAAACGACTGGAAAGTTTTATGGCTACCCCCTGGAGGTGGTGACCACGCACGGCCCCACCAGTATAGGTGTAACCACCCACAAATGATCGTTTCCGCTACCAAAGGGCCCTTTTAAACCCCTGAGAGGGCAGCCACCCCAAATCCCATCGCTTCAATTCCCCGGGTAGGGAGAGGTAACCCCTCATCCTGCCCCAAGGACCGGGGGTTCCAAGCGCCTACCCGGGAAAACACGCCCCGAGGTTTAAACCTCGGGGGGTCCCCTCCGGGTGCACGCCACCTCTGGGCCCCCCCCGCCAAAACAGCCCAAATAAAGGGGGTCGGCAGGCTGTGGGACCGCCTAGTCCTATAATATATATATATATATATATATATATATATATATATATATAATATATATGCAATATGTATATGTATATATTGTATAAATATATATATGTGTGTATATATGTATGTATGTATATATATGAATATATATCACACACACACACACACACACACACACACACACACACACACACACACACACACACACACACACACACACACACACAAACAAACAAACACACACAGTTTGCTGTCACTTGCAACTTTATTCTGGCAACTCCTGCGACACTGCTGGTGCCAAAACGTATTGGTCTATGCCATTCCTTTGGATCCATTAGTTGCATGGAGAGGGAGCATATTACATAGGCAACAGCTTGCTCCACACATTCTTTTGCCCAGGCATTGGCACTGCCTATATTGGAGGGGGTCTATGACATTGACTGGCTGTCGATACACACATACATATACATATATACATACACATGTATGTACGTATATATGTATATATACACATATTCATACACATGTATGTATATGCATGTATATATGTATATATGTATATATGTATATATATATATATAGTGTATATATATGTATATATATACATTTATATGTATATATGTATGTATATACATATATATGTATACATGTATGTATATACATATTTATGTATACATATATGTATATGTATATATACACACACACACACACACACACAAATATATATATATATATATATATATATATATATATATATATATATATATATATATGTATGTATGTATAGATATTACATATATAATATAGACATGTATGTATGTATGTGTATATTATATATATGTGTATATACACACATATACAATATATATATTATATTATAGTATATGTATATATATATATGTATATAATATAGTATATATATATATGTATATATATATCTAATATATATAATATTTATATATATATGTATATATATATATATATATTATATATATGTATATATATGTATATATATGAATTGATGTTTTTTCTCTTTGTAAATAAAATATAACAATTATTTTATAATTATTTTATGCTTCTAGAGCCATGGAACTTGGTAGAGAGTGCCTTAAGCTCTGGGGTTATGAACGCGTTGACGAAATCATCTGGGTGAAAACGAATCAGCTTCAGCGTATTATTCGCACAGGCAGAACAGGCCATTGGTTGAATCATGGCAAGGAACATTGTTTGGTAAGTACTTTTGTCCTTTTTATTCAGTGCTTACGGTGCTAAAATTACAACTAAATCTCCAAAGTTGATGAAAAATGTTGTCCTCACCCAAGCGCATGAAACCTCTTTCAGGTGGGAATGAAGGGGAACCCCAAAGTAAACAGAGGCCTGGATGGGGATGTCATTGTGGCTGAGGTTCGCGCCACGAGTCACAAACCGGATGAAATCTATGGCATCATTGAGCGTCTCTCCCCTGGCACGCGCAAGCTGGAACTGTTCGGGCGGCCTCACAATGTGCAGCCAAATTGGTGGGTTCACTTTGTTTTATTTTTCGCTTCGGTTATTATTTCTGGCACTGCATTACACTGTGATGTAGGATTTTTCACTTATTTGTTGGTTGAGTTAAAGTCCCTGTCATTACTATTGTTATTTGATGAATGTACTAAGTAACATGCTTTTTGAAAGGGAAGGCAGTGTTTTTATTACTTTTTGTAAAGGGAGGAGACTATAGTTAAATGAATCTTTAAAAACAAGAGCCGTGCTTTGGAAATATACTATTGATATAAAAAGAAATATATGGTTACTAAAAATAAAGTTCTCCATATAAAGTCCAGTTTTTACTAAAACACACATTTATTCAAAAAGTGATTCAGTGATTGATGTAAAAATGGTAGGGTCATGCAAGAAGAAATTCTGTGTTTATTCACAGAGATCGTATGTAACATATAGATTGGCTGTTTACTTCATCAGAAAATGACACAAAAAAGTAGAAAATAAATAATTTAGACAAGAATAGTCTAACCAAATACCTGCTCTTTCTCAGGGTGACCCTCGGCAACCAGCTGGAGGGTGTAAATCTCCTGGAGGAAGACCTGGTCAAGGCATTTAAAGAGCGATATCCAGACGGTATATGTTGCAAGCAGACACCCCAGTAGTATGATCATTGATTGTTGAGATCCCGGCGTTTATCTTGGTGTTTTGGAACGCGCCCAGCTGACCAAAATGAAGGACAGTGTAGAGCTATATTTTACCAAAGTATAATAATTGGAAAAATTCTCTGTGGAATTGTGTAAAGATTTTTTAAATAATGCCCTGTGAATGAAAATTCTGCTGTAATATTTGTGTATTGCTCGTCGCCTTGGATTAACATTATTGGCACTGATTATTGTCAGCAGTTGGAGATTTTGTTACTATTCGTTATTAAAATGTAATTTTTACTTGGCTTATGATTTCCCGAAAAAAGTAAATTTTGCATGACCATTGTAACACCGTTGTGTAATAACGATAAAGAAAAGATAATAACAATATTATATATATATATATATATATATATATATATATATATATACATATATAGATACACACACACACACACACACACACGCACGCACGCACGCACGCACGCACGCACGCACGCACGCACGCACGCACGCACGCACGCACGCACGCACGCATGCACGCACGCGCACACACACACACACACACACACACACACACACACACACACACACACACGTGTGTGTGTGTGTGTGTAGATATATATGTATATATACATATATATATATTTTTTTTTTTTTGTATAAGTATATATATATAGATAGATAGATAGATAATAGATAGATAGATAGATAGATAGATAGATAGATAGATAGATAGATAGATATATGTATGTATATATATGTATATGCGTGTGGAAGAAGAACCCACAATCCAAAAATTAGATTTATTGAAAATGAGACTACAGTTTCGAAATCCGGATTTCGAAACTGTAGTCTCATCATCAGTTTTTGTATTGTGTGTATATACATATATATATATATATATATATATATATATATATATATATATATATATATATATATATATATATATATCTATATATATATATAATATATATCATATATATATATATATATATTATATATATATATATATATATATATATATATATACACACACACATATATATATAAACACACATTTGTACCTGTCCTTGATGCGTATGACAGCAGAAGTTCCCGTCATGCAACACAGTTGAATAGTCAGACTGCGAAACTACCTTTCGTGCAACGCCTCTGTTGAAGATATGTTGCCATGGAACCAAGACTCACGCTCACCTCGATATTGGTTACTGAACAAGAAACATGTCAAGAATTCTAAAGTTCATTTCTTTAGTTATTGGCATTATTTGGTCTTGAGTTGTCATTGCCATGTGATATCTAATTACTAAACGGAAGTTCTTTAGTTTCTTGACTAAAATGGTTGTAATGTAATGGTTGATAACCGTTACATATTCTTAGTGAAAGTGAACATGACAATAAAAAATCAGTATAAAAGAAATGCCGCAACAAAGGAATGGAACATAAGTATCTATCAATATGCATATATTATCAAGTGAAGCCATTTTATTGGCTCGCCACAGCCAATTTCATGACCACTATCAGTCGCCTTCTACAGCTGCAACATGCTGCAACATATTTCCCTTGAAAGGACCGAGTGCTGCCTGCAAGAACAATGTCGAAGCGCAGGTGCTTCCCAGAACCTCAGGCGAGTGTTAAAGGCACACTCAGGAAATGTCGAACGGCCAACTACCAGCTATAAGACGAAGAAGAAACAGCCAAAGATGTTTTATAGAAGCACAGAGGCAAAGAGATAAAATCGATTTAACCTCAAAGATGTTTTATAGAAGCACAGAGGCAAAGAGATAAAATCGATTTAACTTCATTTAAAAGTTCCCGACCGTGGAACTGGTCTTGGGGAGTAGAATCCTATAAAAGGAGAAAAAAGAACTGGTCTTGCCATAGACACTGTGGGGCAGAGTTGGGGAAATGATTAGCTGTTGTGTTAAAATGTAACCTAAATAACTGTACTCAATTATCATTTTGATTCTAATTTCTTCTGTTCTTCTCACTGAAATTTGCAATCTTCAATATCACTAGATTTTCCTCAAAAGAGACATGGCGAATCGGTTCCGGTGCGAGTTTTCTTCTTCTTCTTCTTCTTTCTCTTCTTCTTCTTCTTCTTCTTCTTTAGACTGAGACATCTTGATCAGCGGTTATGATGTACAATCAGGTAGTGCATAGTAACAAAAAAAAAGAAAAAAAAAAAAGGAAAGATAAAGAAAACTATATATATGGATGATTCCCATACCAATAAATGATTGTGATAAAAAAGAAAAAGCTTTTTAACGACTTAAAAGTCTATATCATCTATACTCCGTTTTCTTAGCAGGTTTGCCTCATCGACCGACAGAAAAATATCTCCAGTCGTAGCTACACATTCACTAAGTACTGCACATATTTCATCCTAATCGCAGGCCTGTTATTTACTTAATGAAGGAAGAAATCGACCTATAATCTGAAGCGCAAAAATAGATGAACAGTTGCTTATTACGCGAACATTCATCATAATTATGGCAACCTCGATGACGTGTGAGCATGAAAGTTATCAAATTCAACCAAATGTCTCTAAGCATCTTATATGGATTATGGTATGTTATCTTTATTTTTTGTTGGTTTGATTTTAGGTTTTGTTTTCACAATCATCATGTTTGCGAATTTTCGGAAAGACCGGACGCTGTGAGAAATATGGATTTTTGCAAAGGTAACTAAATGAGTTTCTGAAAGTGTGTAAATTGCTGTTTTCTTTGAACTGGGAAATAATAATAAAAGTCTATAAGTTAATAAAGAAAATGCAACATCCGTGTGGTTACATCATTGAGTGATTTTTCTTCCCGAAATACCTTCCTGATGGTTTCTAAGATCAGTCGTCAATGGCTGGAAGAAAGTGACAATGGAGTCGTGATTTATGTACAGACATAAATAATCATAATGCAAACGCATACACACTGAAAACTTGAATACATTAAGAATGATACGGTGAACCAGTGCTTGACATGCGTTACCACAAATCTAAATACGCTATATTTTCACACAAAAACTATTCAACTTTTCTCTTGCTCTTCGTTACATTTAGTCAGGTTTTATTGCAGATATTAAAACCACTGCCTGTGCATGATAAAGCTGGGTACTATATCACAGAAGAAGTTGATAAAAAAAAAACAAAAAAAACTTAGAATGCGTGTGGTGTTTGCCAATATGGTCACTTTATCATGATTCAGCCTAGTATGTAGTTTGCATGTGTATTTTTTTTTCAATGCGCCGGGTTTCTAGGAATAATTAGTGGGCTATGCAAAGAACCTTACTGAGGGGAAAAAATAGGTACTACGGATCCAATGTCATCATGTGTAATTTTGTAGCATGCTGGCTCCACTAGCATAATTGCGCAAGCCGCATTTTTTTGACGAGAAACGCAAGTAAGTTCTGGTTTGGTTTGGTTTGCCTCTTATTTCTGAATTCGCCATAAAAAGTCCCAGCACCCAGTTTGTTATCCACGCAGACAAACTACCCCAATATGACTGTTTCCCCTTCGTAACGGGCGATGGGAGTCATCGTGGAAGAAAACAGAATGGCGTTGTTAGTAATGATAATGAATCTAGCGATGAGGAAATCTTTCCTTACCATGGTTTTGCATTAACTAAAGAAGATAAAGGAAATAAGAATTTTACAAAAATCATTTTTTATATTATTTAGCACAGGTTATAGATAACTAGAAAAAAAATCGTCCGCACATTTAAGGGCAACGCTTTAAAAGGATAGCAAAGGTAAGTCTTTCAAACTGCGAGTTTATAATGAAAATATCAAAAGCCAATAAAAATGCTCTTAAACGCTCTTCGAGCATCCACAATGCAGTTATAAGTGGCAATTATTTATCTTCTAGAGAATAATACAACTATTAGCATACTCCAGTTAATGCTCCTGTCAGGTCAGCACAGATATGACCTAAGCTTCGTAGTTTATAATATCATCTATTGGCGGCAAGAATTTCATCGAAATAGTTTCTGTCGGCCATGTTGGCGGTTTGTTTACTATCGTGACTTCATGAAACTATAGCAAGCTTCTTTTGGGGGTAGTTTGAAAATGCTTGGTTTTGTTACGAATCGAAACCAAGATAACCTGACCAAGAAGTTCCGTTAAAACAGGGAAGTATATTGTTCTTCAAGTCATCTTGAAGTATCTTGCCGTCAAATCTGCGTCCTTAAAATGAAAAAAAAAGTAGAAACTTAATAGCTTGTGCACGTGTTGGGTGTCTTGCAGCGTTCATTACGTGCAGTGATGAATAATCATGGAACAAGTAGCGGTTTCGTTTGAATATTTCATTTCACAGACATGTGGACTGGCAAGTGACATGTCCTTTTCTGGCGTTAGTTAAGATTTATGTGTCAAAAAAAGGAAAAATTGACTAAACATAAAACTGACAAGGAAGAAAAACAGCGTCTCTTATCATGGTGATAGATAAATGCAGAATACTTTCACGCAGTAAATGCTAATTACCATGCCACATCGTAACTTACATCCACGGTAAGTCTGTTATGAACATGCTAATAGAGTCCTCCTTGTAATATATCTTAATTATATACGGTGCAGCAGATAATCGCTATATGTAGTCACTAAAGAGTTCCAGAGTAGAGATTTTCCACCACAAAGGTTAAGCATAGAAGTGAAAAACAATATAAATGACAAACAAGTACATATAGTTACCATAATCCAATTACATATTAACTCAACGTAAAGAACAGCACAAACCAGCAAAAAAAAAAAAAAAAAAAAAAAAAAAAAAAAAAAAAAAAACAAAAAAAAAAAAAAAAAATAAAATAAAACAAAAATGATATATCAATTATATTTTTATTCATAATTATAATGAAACAATATATAATATTACAATAAGTAATGAAACAAATGATGCTCCGGAATCCACATGTGCGTGAATTGATTATTCATGATTATCATGAATGCTGTATCACATTTCATATCTCTCATCATTTTCGAGAACCCTGCACCATCTAGGCAGGAAGAATACATTTGTCATGCACTCATGTCATGCACGTTGTTGTCATGCACTGTGTTATACAATAGTTTTGCAGAGAGTGTTCGATGCTCTTAGCGGACAGATCATATGCCTCTGTATATGATTGTTTTATTGTAACATGGTTGATGTGTCTCTATCGTCATATTCTCCTCTCTCCTCTCTCTCTCGCTCTCTCTCTCTCTCTCTCTCTCTCTCTCTCTCTCTCTCTCTCCTTGCTGGCCCACCGTTGTAATTGACACGGGAATAGTTCAATCTTGTTTCAGTAGAGCTAATCGTCCCTTATTAAAAAACAACAACAATACTTTTGTCATCTTATAAATAGAAGCATTCATGATATCCATCGAACGTACGCAAAAGAAACTACAGGTATCAAAACCCTTGACAAAGTCCGTAGTATT
>NC_051411.1:28655592-28658804 GCF_015228065.2 Penaeus monodon
AAGACATACTTTAACCCTTTCTTGATGAATAGATAAATAGATAGATATATTTATTTATCTGTCTATCTATCTCTTATTACAGACAGATTTTTAAAATCACATTCCTCAAAATTCCAATTCCTCCAGTCATAAAAAAAAGAAAGAAAGAAAGAAAGAAAGGAAGAAAAAGAGAGAGAGAGAAAGAAAGAAAAGGTTAATAAACGAATATGTTAATAAAAAAAAGTAAGATGAAAAAGCAAAACACGGCAATCATGGCAGCATAATAGTGGGCGGAGCTCATCAACCCCTTGAGGCCACAGTCAGACGCCAACCACGGCCGAGGTAAGACGGTGGTCGTTGCGTCCGTTGCGTAACTTAAAAGGGTGAGTTAAAGCATTGCATCTGCGAAAATATAACACAGATGAAAAAGAGATTTAGGGTATATTTATCTACCCCGGGAAAAAACAGGAAGAAAAATTAAAAATTGTTTAAAGGTATGGGGGGAAAATGGGGAAAAATAAAAATGATAAATAAAGTAAAAGGGAGATGCAGACAGAAGATAGACAGACAGAATGATGAAAAGTAGATAGATAAAGGCACAGAAGCAAGATATATAGACAGACAGGTATATAAACTGACTGGTTAATAGATAGACAGATATATAGAAGTGAGAGGAGGACGGGAAGGAGAGAAATTAAGACAGGGAAGGAGAGGAAGGAAGGGTAGAAGAAAGGGAGAGAGGGAAAGAGGAAGAAAGGAAATACACACACACACGCACACACACACACACACACACACACACACACACACACACACACACAACAATATAAAATTATATATATATATATATATATATATTATATTATATATAATATATATTATATTATATATATATATTATAATGCGCACATACAAAAATACAAAGGGTAATGTGATATTTTTCGTTCGAAACACACGAGAACTTTGAGAAAAACATTTTTTTCCCCCGAAAATTTACCATACATATATACGTATATTAATAATATATTATATAAATATATAATAATATTATTATTATATATATTATATATATATATGTGTGTTTTGTGTGTGTGTGTGTGTTGTGTGTGTGTTTTTTTTGTGTTTTGTGTGTTTGGTGTTTGGGGTTGGTGTTTTGGGGTGTGTGTGTGTGTATGGTTTATTTTTTATTTATTCATTTATATTTATAAATTATTTGTGTATACATACACACACACCAACCACCACACACACACACACACACCCCAACACACCCCCCAACACACACAAAAACACAACCAACACAATCATAAAAACCCCTACTCTACTAACTGGAAATTTACAACAACAACATAAGATTTCCTCAGAAGAAAGAAAGCAGCTTTCTTTGGTCCACTATTCTTTTCTCTGATTAACCTTTAAACACTATCTGCGCTGCTGGAATGAACTTACATAAAAAAAAAATAATAATTCTTATTTTATTGTTAGTCTGACCAAAGAAGTAAAAAAAATGGCAATATAACATATAGATGAATAGTGTTCTTACGATGGTGAACTATTGTCAGTGATGATAAACAACTGTCCATCATCATCATCAATACTGCCTTTATTTTGCTGTAATTTTCGATATCGATATTGTAAGAATAATAGCAGAATCCACACACACACACACACACACACACCCACACCACACACACACAAAACACACACACCAAAACCCACACATACACACCCCAAACACACACACACACCCACCCCCACACACAAATATATTAATTATATTCATACACACTCAAATATATATATATATATATATATATATATAGTGTGGTGTGTGTGTGTGTGTGTGTGTGTGTTGTGTTTGGGGGCGTGTGTGTGTTGTGTGTGTGTGTGTTGTGTGTGGTGGTGTGTTGTTGTGGTGTGGTGTGTTTTGGTGGGTGTGTGTGCGGTATGGTGTGTGGGGTGTGTGTGGTTTTTTTTGGTGTTGTGTGTGTGTGTGTGTGTGGGGTTGTGTGTTTGCATATTTTCTTTTTTTAAGGTAGGTTTTATGCTGAGCCGCCCTGGTCAAGCTAACTTAATTGTAGTTTTTTATTTGTGATCTCTTTGGGTGAGTACGTGGTAGGGGCCCCCTTTTTCCTTTTCCCGGAGATGCCGGTGTTTCCTTTTTTTTGGGAATCATTCTCTTTTTTATCCGGGTTGGGACCACACTGCTTGGGCTGGCTTTTGGGCCCCCAGTGGGTAGGTAGGCATGGTAAGTTCCTTGCCCACGGGAACAAAATTGCCGGCCGGTGACTCGAACCCTCGAGACAGTCTTGAGTCCGATGTTCTAACCATTCGGCCATCGCGGCCTTTGGGGATATGGGCTTTCCCCTGATTTTTTTTTGGGAAATTTTGAGCGGTGGTTTGCCATTGCCCCCTTTCCCCCCGTTTTTTTTTTTTTTTTTTTTTTTTTTTTCGAGCCCATCTCTATTACCCGGACAACTTGGGCTGGCTTGGCCACCCAGTGGCTAGGTAGGCAATCGAGGTGAAGTTCCTTACCCAAGGGAAACAACGCGCCGGCCGGTGATTACCGTCGTGACAGTCTTGAGTCCGACGCTCTAACCATTCGGCCACCGCGTCCCCATGTGTGTGCATATAAATATGTATATATATACTAATATACGTATGTATACATACACATATCTATTTGTGTATGTGTAGGTATATCTGTCTATATATCTATCTATCTGTCTACACATATCTATATCTATCTATGAATATATACAACTATGTATACATACATATATGTATACATGTATATATTAATGAGAGAGAGAGAAAGAGAGAGAGAATGAGAGAGAGAGAGAATGGGAGAGAGAGAGAGAGAGAGGGAGAGAGAGAAGAGAGAGAGAGAGAGAGAGAGAGAGAGAGAGAGAGAGAGAGAGAAGAGAGAGAGAGAGAGAGAGAGAGAGAGAGAGAGAGAGAGAGAGAGAGAGAGAAAGGGAAGGGAGAGAGAGAGAGAGAGAAAGGAGAGAGGAGAGAGAGAGAGAGAGAGAGAGAGAGAGAAAGAGACGAGAGAGAGAGAGAGACAGAGAGGGGAAGAGAGAGAGAGAGGAGGGAGAGGAGAGGAGAGAGGAGAGAGATGAGAGAGAGAGAGAGAGGAGAGAAAGAGAGAGAGAAAGAAGGAAAAAGAGAGAGGAAGAGAGGGGGGAAGAGAGAGAGAGGGGGAGAGAGAGAGGGGAGAGAGATGAGAGGAG